>NC_042300.1:7624533-7772033 GCF_901000725.2 Takifugu rubripes | reverse complement strand
GTCCCCTGGACGGACCCCTGTAGGGTCCCCTGGACGGACCCCTGTAGGGTCCCCTGGACGGACCCCTGTAGGGTCCCGTGGACGGACCCCTGTAGGGTGATAATAATAATTGCTCTGAACGGAGGCCCCAGACAGTAGCGGCATGACTCCGCCCATCCTGAGTTCTACCCACAATCTGACCTGACTAGACACTTCTTTTGACTTCAGAGTTGGAGACTGAAACAGGGCCACACCTGTAGGGGCCCTTTAAGCTGCAGGTGTTGCTCGTCCTCAGCCCTCAGCTCGTCACGTAGTGTGAAACCGTGAGAGTCATTCTGCAGCCATCGGCCAGTGAAAGTCGTCCCACACCTGCCTGCAGGGGAACCACCGCGACAGAGCAGCACCGTGAAGGAGCCGCTACCAGGCTGCACCTGCCGACACGCGGAGGCATTCGGGCCGACTCCGCTGGCGTGTAAATCCTTTTTTCTCTTAATCAGGTGGGTCATAAAGTACAGGTGTGAGACCATTCGGGCAGGTAATTGCGGGGCGAGAAGGGGTTTTGTCATCAGCAAACACACGCACACTCATATAATCAGATAACCCGCATCGTTATTATCGGATGACATCATCGGTGCTTCTCTGTGGGTTTCACCTGCAGCACATAGGTGAACACTCCCACCACCTGAAGGGGCAACGAGAGGAATCGGTTATTTATTTACACCTGCGTTCTGTGTTTATTAGTGGAAGAACTGATAGTAACTGAGTAAACAAGCTCATAAAACTGATTCAATCAGCAATCCAGCAGGTCCTCAGTGACAAATGTGAAGTTTTTCCTGCCTCGTTGTTCAAAATGGACCCCGAAAAAAGGTTTTAATACTACATTAATGTCCACGGTGGCCCAAAGTCGGAAAAGATGAGGTGGAAAATGTTGAAAATGAGCAGAAAGTGCCAAATAAGTTGAATCTTAAAGTGTAGAAAACAGGCTGTTCCTGAATCAACCGGAGGCAGACGTTTTCTGGGAGGGCAGAGAGAAGGATTGCAAAACAGGAAACACAGGGCCCTGATAACTAACACACACACACACACACACACGCACACACACACGCACACACACACACACACACACACACACACACACACACAGTTTGTGGGCATTGCACTGGGCATTAGCAGATAAGCTAGCTCGTGGCATATGTTGTCAAACCGAAGATGCTCCTTAAAGATGTCGAGGTGAGATTGATGGAACCTGGAGGTCCCCACTTAAAGGAGGAAGATGTGTCAGTGATGATGATGATGCTGTTGGGGGGGGGGGGATCATAAATGAAAGCAAAAACACAGTAACATGAGTAAGCAGTCCTCCTTCCCTTCATCTGTGTTTCTCATAACACTTTTCACTGGATCCCGGGCCAGTGTGAACACGCTCGGCCCGTGATGACATAAACACACACGCATGTTGAACCGGCGCCCGGCGCCGCGCGGCTCTTCAGCAGAAACACGAGAGTTGTGTTTTCACTGTCACCGCTGCAGTTGTGACTCTGGCTTAAATCCTACATCCGTGTAGACGTCCTGTATCCTGTTTAACGGCTGTTGAGCAGCATTTCTTCAACCCCCCCTCAATATTTGTGCATTTTAGTTCTTTTTCTTCTTCCAGTGCCAACCAAACATTATTTTTGAGGATTTGGGCCGAACCATTTGGTGCAACAGATGGAGGGATTTCTCTTTTTTTAGAAAAGATTTTGTTATATTTTTAAGACCCTGACAATTGATTTCGTCTACATATTCATCAGAAAATAATGTTTTAAATAGAACCTTTATGTCCTCCCTACTTATTTAGTCCTCATTATGTTTACAAAGGTGTGTTTTTGTCCCTGCTTACTTACACTTCATGGTGATTTATTGAATGAGTGTTTACTTGTGCGTGTGTGTGAAAGGGGATCTCTCGAACAGGATGTCATTTACCTGTGCAAATGCCCAGAAGTGTCTGGTGCTTACGTCTGTGAGTGGGACGAAGCAGGAGGAACACAGAGGGACAGAGAGGGACAGAGAGGGACAGAGAGAGAGACAGAGAGAGGGACAGAGAGAGGGACAGAGAGAGACAGAGAGGAACAGAGATGGACAGAGAGAGAGGGACAGAGAGGGACAGAGAGGGACAGAGAGAGGGACAGAGAGAGGGACAGAGAGGGACAGAGAGAAAGAGGGACAGAGAGAGAGACAGAGAGGGGCAGAGAGACACAGAGATAGACAGAGAGAGGGACAGAGACAGATAGAGAGAGGGACAGAGAGAGGGACAGAGAGAGGGACAGAGATGGACAGAGAGAGGGACAGAGAGGGACAGAGAGAGGGACAGAGAGAGGGACAGAGAGGGACAGAGAGAGGGACAGAGAGGGACAGAGAGAGAGACAGAGAGAGGGACAGAGAGAGGGACAGAGAGAGACAGAGAGGAACAGAGATGGACAGAGAGAGAGGGACAGAGAGGGACAGAGAGGGACAGAGAGAGGGACAGAGAGAGGGACAGAGAGGGACAGAGAGAGGGACAGAGAGAAAGAGGGACAGAGAGAGAGACAGAGAGGGGCAGAGAGACACAGAGATAGACAGAGAGAGGGACAGAGACAGATAGAGAGAGGGACAGAGAGAGGGACAGAGAGGGACAGAGAGGGACAGAGAGAGAGACAGAGAGAGACAGAGAGAGAGAGAGAGACTGCCTATCTGTAACCCCGAGAGTCCGAGGGTGGACAGGATGTCCTCAGATTAATGTCTCACCAATATTGGGCCCACAAGAGGAGCCGGATGCAAATCTATGCAAATCAGATGCAAAGTGGGAGTCGATGCTGAGGAGGAAAATGTCTTTTTGGCTCACGAACACACACACACACACATAACTCAGCTGTGCGTTTATTCTTCTTCAAGCTTCGATACTTCGTGACCATCAAAGATCGACGCAGACGTCCGGTCAAACTCCAGGTTCTTCCGAAGGAACGCTACTGACGCATTAGTCCCAGTGTGAGTGATTCAGCCTGGAACCAACAGCCCCTCGGACACATCCGAGAGTTGGACGTGACCAGGAAGTGGTGGCTGAAAATAAACAGCTGGAAAAGAGAAAACAACAACAACAACAACAGACAGATGAACAGCACGATACAAGAATCTAATCTAAATTTCCTTTGAGGAGCAGCACAGACGCGTTATTACGACTCCCAACACATCTGGGCAGGTGTTTCTAAGTAGGTTTTGCAGACTTTGACAGTTTCACATTACGTTATTGAAGTTCGGAGAGGCGACGTCTCCAGGAACGACGACACGGGCTGGACCTGCGGGACATCCTCCCCCCCAGCGTGCACTGGGATTAGAGAGGAGACGGGGAACCGGTTCGACCGCCGTGACTAACCTCCGGACAAAGACACGGGATGGAGGGATGGAGGATGAAGACAGAGACGTCCATTTGTGGGTCACCTTTGGCCACGCCCTGTATGTGTGTGTACTGATCCAGGATGTGGATTTAAACCTTGGGAATGACTCACGTGGGCTCTGCCAGGTGCTTTTTAACACTTCTAAACCCTCCTGGCTGATGAGTATCTCTCCATTTTTCTCATGAAGCTCATCCTTAATCCCTCCAAATGTCCGACCCTCACCCACCCCACATAAACACCGCTCCAGTTTTCCCATGCTGATCTATACTGTATCTTTCTATACATCTTTCCTCCCATCTATCTGCTCGTTAAAGGCCTTTTTTCCTCTCCCCTGCTTCTCCCTGGACCGAAAAACGCCCGAGGTTTTTCTCGTGGGAAACTCTTGGATAGGTATGTTGCTCCGTGAGTAGGGAGTGAGAGCGGAATCCCGTTTTTCCGGGTTTTAGTCCCACTCCTTGTTCCGCAATCCCATCCCGGGCTCGGTATCATGGTCGGCGTCATGTCAGGACTCGCAGCGAGTCTGAGGAAACTCTCGCCTCTTCTCGTTCGGCCGGATCCCGGAGTTTTGCTGCACCTGCGCTCTGTTTCATGCTCCAGTTTCTGCTTTATTGCGTCACTTTGTGCTTTGGTTTGTCTCTGAAACCTCCCTTCATATAGCTGGAGTTCACATCCAGAAGTGTTACTATGCAGGAAATTACTTCACATAAACTTGCTGGACATACTGCAGCCGACTGATGAAGAGCAAATTCGCCACGAAAAGTTCACCCATCATCTACCGCCTGGCGCTGACGTTACCATGCTAAATTCATGTAGCCTAGCCTAGCTTAGCCTGTGCACAAGCAGTGTCAACACGAGGAACTTTTCCAGGTTGCCAGATTACATAAGTGGGCATGTTAATGGAATCACAGCCCAATATCAGCTCTAGAACAATGTTGGAACAACAACGTGGGCTCACATAATGAAACGGGAGTCTGATTCTGGTTCTCCACCACTTCTCATGCGGAGTAAAAATAGATCCTTTTCAAATTTATTCAGCTTTTCTTGACATGATCCACATTTATTTATGGATATTTTGTGGCCACAGAGATGCCTGCATATGAATATAAGGTTTTATGGGTTTTAGCAGCCTCGTAGCTCCACTTTACCATCGGAAACTTGTAGCTAAACGACGAATGGCGACATATTTCGGCGTGAAATGATGACACGACGGCATCAACCCTGATCAGACAGACACAGAGGATGCTGGAAGTCCTCAATAAAGCACGACGACAAAAAGAGCGGACGAGGACGAGGAAACAACAAAAGTCAGACACTTACGCTGAAGTGGCGCCGTGGCCGAAGGTTCCTGCCCCGACCCCAAACCTCATTTGTTTTTCCCAGGACCGGAGTGGACACGGAGGGAGTGGACAGGAGACAGAGGCAGGAAGTGAGAGACACCAGCTGAGAGGAAGAGCACGGGGGTGACACAGCGACGCTTCCTGGGTGACGCATGCGCCCGCACACGCACGTACGCACGCATGTATGTGCGGGGAGGGCTAACGCATGTGGTGATGCAACCACGCCGCAGTGGCGCCTCCGCTGTCCCAGCTGAGATCTTTTTAACTTTTCTCCTGCACGCCAGCGGCAACACCTGCGATGCAGACCACATCCACCCTTTCGCTCACGCTAAAGGTCAGCCGAGGTCAGGCCAACGTGGGCGCGCCCCCCCGCTGGGAAGTTAAAGGACAGACAAATTACTGAAGGTTAAGTTTTAGAGGGAAGAACTTCTGGAGCAAAAGAGGAAGAATTTTGTAGTTTATGATATAATCACCTCACAGAGGAAGAAAAATAACAAAAGTCATTTCATGTGTAGTGCATCACTAGTGCAACACTAGGTGTATCCTTTCAGCAACACACACACACACACACACACCACAGGAAAAAGAGGAAATTCTCTCTCAATGAGGTGCACAATACTTATACTACATATATTTTACTACACACTTCCCCCTTTTTGACAACTTCCTCACAATTTTCACTATTCGCGCTACTCACTACTACAGGCTGCACATGAATGGAGAAACACACACACACACACACACACAGAAAGAGAAGGGAGCTGTTTTGCAACCAGAAAGAGGAAGGAATGTGTGTTGGTCACTGCGCTTGTGATGCAACGTGGACACGGCGTTCTCCCAGCTCCTCTCCAACCTCCTGTGCATCTTATTAAGTTTCATCTGGTGCCTTTGTTGGAAAAAGAATTGCCCTAAAGGATTAAAAAGATATGACGGGGCATGATGGAGCACGCGGGCTCATCGTGGGGACTGACCTACCCCTCTTTGTGAGCTGCTTTTGCATATTTGCTCATACATTTGCAAGTCAAATGAGTCCCGGGGGAAAGTAGCAGCACAGCTATGGAGACGGAACTTTCCCAGAATCCTCACCCCAGCTCCTGGAAGACTCCCATCACCACCACCAAGGAGAGACCCATAAAGGAAGCAGAGCAGTTTAAAATCCAAACCAAATTGGTTCTAATCACATTTTACCTCAACATGCAACATAATGATGATAATTAATGTATAATAAACACACTTATCCACCACCTAAAAGGATCATTATGCAGAAACGGAGATCCTCAAACATTTGATCATGTGGAATTATTCGCTGCGTCAGAGCACAGCCGAGCTTCATTTTACTCTATTTTGGGTCATTAAGGCTTCGTTAAATCTCTGTATCAGTGGAATCTGGGACCTGGCAGCTATGGGACCAGGGTTAGAGACCAAACTGTTAAAGGAAAGATCGAGAGCCCGTGTGTGACATAAACACTCAGGTTAATTCATCATTACAGCGTCCACTCTGACAACCATAAACAGATCAAATTTCCCAAATCTAGACAAAACAAACACGGACGTGCATGGATTGACCCAGAACCCGGAACCTTGTTTACAGCAGCAACAATGTCGCTGAGCCCTCATAATTGTATATGATTGGACTGATGATGAGAAGCCGGCGGAACGGGCCCAACCGGTCCGACGGGCCCTGTAATAACAGGAGGACACATGACTTATGGGAAGCCGCACGTTTTCCAGAAGCAAGGCAACAATTCCGAATGTTCCGAGACGCTCGGCATCCTATGTAAAGGAGAGAAGAATGCGGAGCGCTTCGTTCCAACTATCGTTTAATAGTATCTGAAGTTGCAGAGTTACCTCATGGAACTTGTCAGGTTTATAGTTGTGACTGCGCACAGGCAGCACACACCTGAGTGTGCACAGGCAGCACACACCTGAGTGTGCACAGGCAGCACACACCTGACTGCGCACAGGCAGCACACACCTGATTGCGCACAGGCAGCACACACCTGAGTGTGCACAGGCAGCACACACCTGACTGCGCACAGGCAGCACACACCTTCAGGGATTCATTCGAACACAATCACACTTCAGAGTCGTCGCCATGATGCTGCTGCTTGTGTCCATAAACCAAAAACATCATATAAGTAAAGTTGTGTATAGTTAATGTATGTGGCGCTTCAAACCCAGACAGGATGCACTTGAATGCATCACAAGACGGGATCAGTGTGTATCAAAACACCCGTGAGGCCGAGAAAAAGGAGGATTTTTGTGCTCACTGTGCAGCGATTGTGAGTGTGTGACACAGACACACACTCAGCCACACACACTACTCAATAATATCGATCCTGCACATTTTTTCGGTTGTGTGGGAGTTCTCAGTGCTGCCTGAATTAACCCTTTAGTTTCCCCTCAGTCGTCGCTTTAGTCATTTCCACAACAGCGAGCGTTGCCTGGAAACCACCTGCTGCGGGCTGCCTGAGATGTTGGGATGTGCTGAGGTTCAAACTAATTTAGAACGAGCAAAAGCCTCTTCACTATATCTGACACGGACGTTAGACGTGCGAGACTCGGAGATATAGACGGCGGCTCTTTAGAATGAGAAAAGGAGGAACGGGACGTACAGCACACGCGATGTGAGATTAACCCTTTCGGTGCAGAACACTGCTGATAGACGACATGCCATCGCCACAAAGTTTCATATTTCACTTTCCACACACACACACACACACACACACACACACACACACACAGTCATAAATCTTTCTACAGCAGTAAGGTCTGAGCTGTCACCTGCAGAGTTCACCTCACATCCTCACATGCAAATATCTCCAAATAAAGATAAGCTGAGTACAAACTGTAAGAATGGCTGTAAAACACCCCACTCGGCTCAACTTTAGTCAAATTTCCCCTTAACTCGAGGTCGAATATTATGTCCTCCCACTCGAGCGCTTATGCCAGACACGTTTGATCGTAAAAGGCGCGGTGTGTGTAACGTTGAAGCGGTCAGGACGAAGCATTTCACGGTGGCACCGATATTTAGGATTAATTACATAAACGCAGAATGAGGTTATCAGACAGGAAATACTGGATTAAAGAAGTACGGAAGAGAAGTGGAGAAAATGTACAGTTACATTGGATTACAGACTGATAAACAACTCAAAAATAAGTAAAGATGCTCAGCGAGGCCCAGGAAGAAGAATAAAAAGATAATCACTATAATGCCACAAAGCTGATTGATGGATATTTATGAGGAATTCTCATATTTTCTCAACCAAAACTAGAAGTTTGTCTCAAACGTGGCGAGAAAAGCTGATTTCTTGCTCTCCCTCTCCATGTTTGCACAATGGAGGGGCATTTCTTTCTTTCTGAGATGTGTTTTTACTGAGGGAGTGGTTGAACCACATTTAAGGGGCAAAAGAGGGGGTTCTGTTTGCACTGTCAATATTTACAGTGACACATGCTAGATGAGTACTGACTGACTGGGATGAATCCTCTGTGTGTGTGTGTGTGTGTGTGTGTGTGTGTGCGTGTGGGGATTATCAACATGGATGGTTGTCACGCGTCACGCTGCAATGGCCAGATTCCCATCACCTCCACAGCCTCTCCAGGTTCTGGTAACTAATAGTTCATGGAAGCGCGATGAGGAGTGACCCAGCAGCATCGTCGGCTCGGCCCGTCTTTGCATTGCAAATCTAATATGCAAATGTGGGGGGACCCAGCGTGCCTGTATCAGGCCTGTGCTCCTCACTATCAGCACTCGTCTGTTGTTCTCCCTTTATTTCAGCCTTATTTGCAGCCTTTTCACTCCCTCGTCTCAACACCAACTCCTCGTGAATGCTCTGATCACAGATTTCACTGTTTTGCCCCCCTCCCAGCAGTAAATAACCATCAAAGCTGGGGCCGGCAGGGAACTGGTGGGACCTTGACTCAACCCGAATTCTTCGACACCTTCAGCTTCAGGTTCTGTTGAGGTGAAGCTACAACTGAGTTCATTTTGTTTGATTTTCAGCAGTCAGTTTTGTGGCTTACATATGGGCCCGCGGCCCCCTGGCTATGCTTAAACTACACAATTCATCATGTTGGTTCACACGTATTTATACTGTAAACAAAGGAGCAAAGGCAGGCGGGAACGCACGGGCGCGCACACACACGCTCACACCGAGAGGCTTCATCCATGCACCTGAAATGCTTATGATGCCCTCTGCTGGACAACCAGAGGATTTACCCCGCGCTTCAGCAGGCAAAGGGCAGAGAGACGTGGGCAGTTGGAAAACATTTATTGTTCACAGTGCTCAGAGGTTTGACAGAAATATACAGTCAAGTAGTCAGATGGTCAGATAAGGACAGCAAAACACAGATTCAGACTGCGACAGACCATAGTGCAAACAGGACGGTATTGTTGGCATTCATTTCAATGTTGTTTTTCCACGTTGATCGCGACGCGTTTATAATTACTAAGCAGCAGACGTTCTTTTCTTGAAATACTTCACACAAAACGTGAGAGCTGCTACCATTTTGAGCCCCAATGATTTCATCTTAAAGCCAAACTGGAGGGGAAAGTGCTTTAAATACACACTGGCAACAACTAAAGATCTGTGCTGGGAACTCGAGCATGCAAGCAAGCATGCGTACCTCTGTGCAGATTTAAAAATAATAACAAAAATAATAAAATCACTTGATAGATCTTTGTCTTCAGTGTTGCAAAGAACAGTTTTGATCTGGAAGGTGACTGAATCGCTTAAACATCGGAGTGTGTTGATCTTCCAAACAGTCCCATTATAAGACGAAGATTTTTTAGTCATTCTGGAATCGTTCCAGCCCAGATAGTGCATATTTGTCCAATGAACTGGTATGGCCGGACCACCCCGTTCCAGTGCTGATGGCGTGAAGGTATCGAGAGGCGGCCCGAGGCCTCCTGTCTCAACTGAGTTCACTTTACACAGGACGCTTTAACCAAGCAGGACGTATGTTACAATGAATTAGCCGCTCCTTGAACAGATCAGCGTAGTTTTGTTGCACTTTACCTGACAAAATATGATCATATTGGTAATAGAAGCTTTGTGTGCAGTTTGTGGGTCTGTAGCATTAACAAAAACACCACTCAGTGAAGACATCAGGACCCGGGCCTCAGGTAGCACCCTTTACAGTTGTGAACAAGCCAAACACAAGTCTAAAATATGGCAATTACTATGTATATGTATATATATTTAAAGTAGATTAGTAAAAATGGTTTATAGCAGTAGATAAAGCCTTGATCCAGGGAGTACAGATACAAATACTGCACCCTGAGGATCAATTCTGTCATATAGATAAAAGGATTTGAGATTATTTATATACATTGTTAGAAGGAACGCTCGTGTTGTGAAAAATTAGAGGCATTTTTAACAACTAATTGGCCCAAATGTGTCAAAGACAACACTTTGCCTCTGTGAAAGCATCAGATAGAGTATAAACCCCCCCCAGAGGTAAGAGAGCAGCGTCCGTGTGTAAGAACAGTCCTGTGGCACCTTGGCATCGCGGAGCGGGGTCAAACCCCACCGGGACCCTGATACTTTGTGAGAGAGAACGACACAGGCAGAGTTCTGTTACTGAGTGTGTGAGACGCTGGTACGGCTGAAGAGAAACCGGCAGGAAGAGCAAGTTTAAGAAAACCTGACGCCTATGAATAACAAGCGACCAGTAAAGTGTTCAGTCCAAGGTGCTGGTAAGGCTTTAATTCAGATGAGCTCGCCCAGTGAGAGCTGCGCAGAAAAAGTACTTTTATAAAGAGAATGCAAGTGTGAATAAGTCAGAGTTTTGGCATGTGAAGTGCTGAGGTCAGACATCTCAGTATGTACAGATAAGACTGGTTTTGTTCTCCCCAGATCCTCCGTCTGAAGCCCCTTCGGCCTCCGTCCTAAAGTGGATCAGGTGTTGCAGGTCACAGTTTTACACAGTTAAACCGCAGTTGAGTGAAACAAGTGCAGCCGTGAGAGAGAAGCTGTACAAAAACACGCTGTACAAAAGAAAAGGTTAGAAAAAGAAGCTTAATTCAGTTTGTTCTGTCTTAAAACTGCAAAAGCATAGCGTAGTTGATTTGTTGCAGCACAGTCCTGCTGGTTCTGGCTTTTTAAACGGTTTCCTCAGACTGGCCGACCACGTGGCACAGCCCTCACCTTTGAGATTATTCCTGAATACGCTGACATTCTCATCCCTCTCACACTCACTAACACACATACATCCAGCCATCCCAGCTGCTCAACAATCTCTTCTGGTTTCCTGCAACGCTTCGTTATCTCTCCAGCAGAGGGAGCTACTGCTCCTGAATGGAAGCCATCCTTCATCAGGAACTCTGAATTTCAGAGTGAGAGGACAAACAAGGACAAAGCTTCTCGTTCGCCGAGCCTCAAATGAAAAGGACAAGTGGAAGTTTAAGGGATGTCCCCCCCATCTTCTTCTCCAGAGCTTCCTGCAGGCTCGGGCTCTTCAACTTGAGGGTCCATTTGCGTGGCTGAAGGAGTGCGTGCGTACCGTAGGCGGCTCCATCGGGCCTTGTTCTGGTGCAGCTGACCCATCATGGTCCGGCTTAGCAGGCTGGGCTCAGTGAAACGGTGCCACTCCTCAAATAGAGGCTCCACGATGTAGGAGATGAACCCTGGAGGGACATAACAGGGTCTGGATTATCTCCTAATCTGCCTCGGTCTGTGACCCACGTGTGCTCGCAGACTCACCCGTCTGAATGGCCGGGACCGAGTCGGCCTGCTGGTTACACAGAGGACTGATCTCCAAGTCAAACTTTCTCTCCAGGTCACCTGTCAGTTCAACGGACGACATGTGATGCAACACACGCCAGCGTCGCCATGGAAACCTACAGCTCTGCTACCGTTTGTGACAGCGCTGGTCGCTACTACGACAATAATCGTCAAACAGGAGCTGAAACATCAAACAGCTGGAGGGCTATTTTAGGAGGACGAGCGACGATGTTTTTTGATGTCAACGCAAACTTTGTCCCTTCCTCAGCTAAATATCCTGTTAATGCATCTCTGCTCTTCATGAGGTTTCTTTTTTAGATAAGAAGAACCCCCCAACATCATAACGTATTTAACAAAATGATGCTAACGCTAATGCAGACTTGATGTAGATAAAATCAAATCCAACATTTAAAATAACCGTGCAAATCCTGAAACACCGGAGAAGAGGAGGAAATTCTTCTGCCACATTCTCCATTGAGCCAGTTTTATTTTCTGACAGTAGATTTGACACGTTTTAGTTCTTTTCCATTTAAAAACACTGGGATTTTCCCCTCTCACCCTGTCTGTAGAATTCCTCACACACCCTCTCGCTCCACTGTCGGCTCAGCTCCCAGACCCGACACGGGTTACAGACGTCTGCACACTTCAGAGCGATCTGACGGCAAACACAGGGACTCAGTTGGAATTCTGCAGGCAAAAGGGGCTGAAGTGGTGCCGGGCAGGAGGGAATGCACAGCACCTGCAGGATGAAGTGCCTGTGTGAAGGCAGCTCCAGGTCCAGGTCCCGGTGGTCCAGATGCTCTCGGAAGGTCAACAGGAACTCGTTCTGCCTGCTGATATCTGTGGCGAGGATGAGGGAGCCCAGCTGCTGTTCTATGTCCTGCCTGGAGGAGGGGGGGGGCAGCAGTGACCCTTAAAACCGACACTCCTAAAGAACTGGTTTAGTTTGGGTCTGATTAGCTCTTATTTAATTAAACAATCCACAAATCGGAGGGAAAATCCGTACAAAACATCTCTGATTTTTAAATCCTTGCTAAAAACAAAGGTGTGTTCTTACGACATGTCAGCAGGCAGGTGTGACAGCAGTCCCGACTCTCGCAGCATGCCCACGGTGGACCTCCAGTGGTGGCTCTCCAGCACGGACGTGTTCTGAACACCACAAAATCGAAAAAAAAGGTAAGAGTGCAACCGAAACTAAAAATCCACCTTTCAAATTGCGCGTTTCACCTGGTAGAGAGAAGCCAGGTGGTGCCTGGTCTTGATGAGGAAGGGCTGGTTGACCCCTGGGTGGTCCACGTCGTGAGCTGCCGCAGCCATGAGGCCCAGGAACACGTCCAGAGGGCTCAGCTGCTCCGCCAGCTGCAACACACATATTCAGAAGAGACCTCACTTGGTTTCAGTTAGTTTCATAAAGGCGTTTCAACATTTCTGGCATCCCAGCAGATATATACTGCCCCTATTTCGAGTTCACACTTACATGATCTATTTAACCTCTATTTGACACATATGTGGGTCAGAGATTAAAGTTTAAAGCATCTTATTTTGCCAAGACACCCATCCACACACACACACACACACACACACACACACACACACACACACACACACACACACACACACACACACACACCCTGATCCAAGCGCTGTGATCAGGTCAGTTTAATTACCAAAGTGCTTTCAATGAAATTGGTGCATCGTAAAGTGCTTTAAAGAGCAGTGGAGGACACAAAGGCACTCGCTGTGCGGAGGACGAAGACGAGCGGGAATTATCGGCGTGAGGGGACACTAATCGGAACGTGTCAAGGAGCCTCGTAGAGTGTGTGCAAGGATAGAAGAGAGGTGTGTGTTTCTCATTACCTTGGGCTCCTTCAGGTAGCAGTACATGGCCTGGGTGACATCGGCAGCATGGACAGCGTTGTGGTAGGGATTCTGGGAGTGGTAGTCCTCCTGCACCATGCCTGACGAGACCAGAGACAACACTCAACCACATTAAATTCAATCAGGGCCAATTAGGCGGTGCTGCTGGAATTCCTAATGCAGATAGTAGAGCATAATCCCTGTGATCTTTAGAGGTTTCATTGGATCAGGTGGAATTAAAATGAAGACTTTTGAGTTAATGAAACTTCCTGGCTGTCAAGAGCCTCATGAAACAGGTTTCCAAAAGCTCCTTTCTCTCCGATAGAAATGCTTTTGAGTATCTATTGAGCATTTACTGTAATCTGAAGGGAGATTAAGGTACCAATTCCTGGACTACACCCGAAAATTCTGCTAATATCATGGGAATTGTTGCCTCTGTGTGTGTGTGTGTGTGTGTGTGTGTGTGTGTGTGTGTCTTCTCACCAAGAAACCTGTGCAGTTTGACCATGTCCAGCTGGAAGTGATGAATGAGGCCATAGACATTGAAGAGGTGGCACATCAGCGTCACCAGGCTATTTCCTACAGGAAGTAGTTCAAATTCAAAAAACCAAACATTTGATTTAATTGTATTAAGTGTGTTGATGTAAACAGGTGACCTGTCGTCTCACCGTTTGTCAGGCGATCGAAGAGGAAAATGTCGAAGTTCCAGGTGGCGACTTTCGACAGCATGTGCTGTTGGTGAAAAACAAGAGCGTTCAGTCACTCAAACCCGAGGAGGCTCGGCAGAAACGTGCCGACCTGCTCCTGCGGGCTGAGCTGTGGCCCCCCCTCACCGCTGCTTGTCCCAGGTAACCGTCGTCCAGCAGGTGCAGCGACACGGGGGTGCGGGGCACCAGCCCCCGGAGCAGCCTGGAGGCGTGACAGTATCTCTGGAAGCTCAGCTGGCGCTTTACCTTTCGCCTGGTGCCGGACGCGACCTCCCCCTGCTGGACATTACCTGGAATTACACAGAAAGTCGGCAGATAGAGTTGGCGGCTGGAGAACATGACAAGATCCAATCTAAAAACCCAAGCAGGGACCTACTTTTGAGGATTTGCAGGTCAATCAGTGGGTAGGAGCCTCTTCTCTCAACCAGCAACACACCAGCATGATCAGTGTTCAGTTTACAATCAGCTGGAGGAAAACAGAAGAGAAGAATAAACGAAAATAGTGTATTCTATTATGCTGCGGCCCTTTAGGGGAAATGCTCTCCCAGCACCCCTGAATGAGACTCCATTACAATCAGAGCAGGGTAAAAGATGGCCGCTGGTACAATGTGTGGCAGTGATGACAGAACAACCGAGCCAAAGTGTTCCCCTGTGCTGCACACAGACACACACAGACACACACACACACACACACACACAAATACACACACACAGACACACGCCTGCAGTGATGTTCAGGCCTATAAAATCCAATTTAAGCTGCTCTTTAAATCAGCGTTTCTGAAACAAAAAGGATCTTTGACAGCGCTGAATCATGCATCCGGTCCATGCGCGCCCAAGGAGAACTGATTTAATGCCACCGAGGAGCTGTCTGAACATTCTGTACCTCACCGACTACAAACACTCCACTCGTGTTCAGCCCAAACACGTCGTCCTGAGAAGCATCTGTCTATTGGAGGCTTTATTGCCACATCTGCAGAGACCCTGAACAAACCACTCTGGTTCTAATTCTGTGATCAACCATCTCGCAGAAGATGCGCAACCTTTATATAAAATACACACACAGATGCGCGCGCACACACAAACACACACACACACACAGGAGGCCTGTGATAACACACAGCACAACCAGCGCTCTGATGCTTTTTACACTTGAATAACCTAAAAACTATGAAATGCTGAATAATTTACAGATCAGATATGGGGAACTGGAGCGTATTATGTTCCTGAGGTTGCAAACTCAGCAACTCCTGCACACTCGTGCGTTGTAGCTAGCTGGTAATAGGTTTGGAGACTCTTTGACGAGTTCTCCCAGTTGCCCGATGTTGCCCCCCCCCAAGTGTGGTTTACTGGTCTGGCAACAACAATTACAGGCAGTTATGAGGGTTGTGGGTTCCACGTTGGTGCTGTACAGAGAAGACCCCTATGCATAAAATATCCGGGAGAGGAGCGCAGACATGTCCCATCTGTGGTCTTCACACAGATCTAACCCGACGGCGACAGTTTGAGGGAGGCGGGAGCGTCTCGTTGGCCTAGTTGAAGCCGGAAAATCGGAAACAAGGGAAAGCCTCTTTACGTCTTCATCCTGTGCTCTGCTGGGCAGAAACAGGAGGCGACATCATCTTGAAAAAGCACTGCGGTACCACTGAAGACAGCCCCCCCCCAACACAAACACGGCTCCACCTGTAAAGGAACACGTCTTCAGTGTGTCACACCTCTGCCTCCCCTCATTCCTACATCTCTCCATCGGCTCCAGCCCTTCGTCGCGCTCTTCCTTTAGTAAATAGGTCATTGTGTGTGTCTGTGTGTGTGTGTGTGTGGCCCAAAACTGGGTCATTTGGGATGCACGCGTGAATCAGACGGAGAGGGCGTTTAAAGACGGCTCATGCAAACACCCACCGCCTGTTATTCACACACGCTTGCAAATTAGGTTAAATCCCCGATTTCGAGGACGAACACGGGCTCGTACGCAAAGTGCACCGGCGTAATTATGCTCTGCCCGCGTTCGTGGGTGTGAGCGGCACAGAGCGCTCAGGGCTGTGTCAGAGGCGTCGCCGTTATACGCGGGGCCAACATTTAAATGTAAACACTTTTAAAAACGGGCCGAGGCAGCTGATGCCTCCAGCCGCCGTGGCTGCGCACACGGAGCGTTCAGGACCGGCCGTGTTGCACACCAAACCAGGGTGAATCATCACCACTGGGGGAGCAGCTGCAGAGGGAAGCTGGAGTCGAGGCTACAAATGATACCAAGGGTGCACAGCGGCAGAGCAAATAGGCTGCTTATTTAGGCGTTAGAGAGCGGAACAAGGTTGCGACATTAAGCACATGCTTACACCAAGGCCTTTCCAGCCTGGTTCTGACTGTCTGGTCAGCCGCGTGGAAAATCAACACACGGTGACCTTTGACCTCTGGCTGCCAAAATCCCAGTGGACATGTCCTCCGGGTGATCATGAGGTCTTAGATATGAGACGACTCAGGCCTTAACTCTTCCCGTCTGCTTAAACACGGTCACTATTTGACCCATTTAATGAAAATGAAAGTTCAGAAGGACCACCGGCGCTGAGGGGATCCCAGCATCTCCACACAGGCTCGACGTGGCGGACCGCCACATTCTCGTGATCTGTCAAGACATATCAGAAAGAACTGGATCACAGTGGCACAGAGGGACAGTCACAGGCAGCGCATGTGTAAATATACCCCCTCCCAGCTCGTGAGTCAGTCCTGACCAGGTGTATGAATCATCCGTTACCAACACCTCTAAATAACATTAATGATGTACGATCAAAGTCACGTCATCACTGCATGTGTCATGGAAAGAATTAGATCAGGAACATCCAAAGAGTCGGCGGCGGCCCGGCTGATGGCGTAACATCAGCTTCATCACTTTAGCAGATGGTAATAAAGCTTTGTTAAACAGAGCCTGTTCAGCCTCACAGCCCAAATCCCTCACTCTCCCCGTCTGTCTGCGCCCGAGCTGCCGCGACCTCGCTGCAACACGTCCAGACCCACGTGGCCGGAGGGACGCTTGTCAGAGATAATCTGTCACACGGAGACACTGCTCAAAGATGGTGACGTGCACCCAGGATTAGTCTCCATAAAGAGAGCCCCGGAGCAACCGCAGTGACAGCGTGAGGAAAACACACTTCAGCACTCGAGCATTCATGAGGATGGTTCTCGCGGTCATGCTGAACATGTTACCTTTCAGACGCGAGCTCCCGTCTTCTCGCTCAAGCATCACCTCCTCTGCGTCTTCCTTCTCTGCTTCCTCCCATGTGCTAGCCTCGCTTCTCTCGGGCCCCACGGGGCCGCCCCTGCGTGCCCTCCAGGCCGCCCTGAGCTGCCGGATGAGAGCCGGGAGCTCCAGGGCCAGCGACAGACCCCCGCCACAGGTCACCGGGGGCATCCTGAGCGGACCCCAGACTGGGGAGCGAGGGGCTTCCTCAGCACAGACCCCAACTTCGACCCCGAGGCCAGAGTCACGCATTCTGAGATCTTGGCCCCACAGCCCCTCCAGCACGGGCATCGTTTCAGCGATGGACTACTGATGGATCAGAGCTGGTGGAAAGAGAGGACGAATAATGGAGGAGACACGGCAGAAGGAGAGACTGGCCGTCAGGTAGCCGTGGGTGAGAGGAAGGAGGAAGAAAAGAGTGGAAAGGAAGCCGCCATGGTGCAGGCAAACGATAGATTTAGGGCAAAGATGGCAGATACACGAGATGCAGAATGATGAAAAGGAAAAAAAAGAAAAGAAAATCAACGCATAAGCAGCGAAGCAGCCGGACAAGTGGGGGGAAAAGCAGCGAGTGCGTCTCTTTGCCGCTCTCCCAGGGACGGCCACTGATGCTCTGCGCCCTCCTTCTGCCGCATTCTCTCCCCTCTGTCCTGCCGCGATCGCGCCAGTGTTGTGGAGGTTCAGCGCCCCTCCCCTCCCCCTCCCCGCTCACTTTCACGCTCCCTCACTGCGCCGCTACGGCGAGAGCAGACCAATCAGGTGCACGCAATCGTTTGCGGGGGGATCTGAACGGGAATGCAGGAGGATTACGACTAATGTGAAAAACATTAACAGATAGGCTGGAAGAACAAGTGGACCAAAGGACAGTGAGAGTGGCAGAAGGACGGAGGGAAGAAAGAGGGTTTTATCCAAAAACAGCAATGTGACGTCCTTGTAATTCTATTTTTATTAAGCGTAACCCTGACCCCAACCCTAACCTAGAACTAAAACTATATCTTAAGCCTTTTAAATCATGAAGACCAGCCAAAATGTCCCAAATGTGTCCTCATTTCTGATGAACTGCGCATTCTGGTCCTCAATACAAAACTAAAACACACACACACACACGCACGCACACACGCACACGCACACACACAGACACAGACACAGACACAGACACAAAGGGTGTTCTGTTGACACTGAAAACCACATTTTGAATCACCACAAGTACGATTTAGTCAACACTTGAATACAATCTGTGTGGGGACAGTTTTATCACATAAATGTTTCCTTTAGAAAAAGTCACATGCAGATTAGAAGCACACACACACACACACACACGCACAGACAGCCAGACAGCCTTGAATATCACACATGACGCACAAGAAACTGATTACAAGAAATCAGAAAGTGTAGGGATAAACACACGCTGCAGTCAGCATAAACAGAATCAAATATGCAGACGGCAACAATTCTTGGACTCATACAGGGACGAGGTGAAGGATCCGTCTATACGGTGAAATAACAACAATCCGTCCCAAAACACTGATAAAAAACTGAATTCTGGTAAGTCACGAGGGTCAGTCGTCTATATAAGCAACACCCCTGTTGAATTTAAGGTAATTTATCCAGATCTTCTCTCTCTCTCCTGGTCAGTGCATTAAATGTACGTTATTCTTTTTAATGTATATAATGAACAAACTAAACTTGAACTTGTTGGCAAGAAGCAGATATGTCAACAGTTTTATTCTTTCCGTATATTAAAGATAAGACAGTTTTGATATTTTTGGATTCCAAATGCTAATTCAGCGACAACAAAATATATTTGATAATTTACCGCTAATTTTCTTTTTCATCCTGCGTCTGCCGACCTGGACGCTAATACCTTTTGGGATGAGATCAGCTACAGACACTTTTGGGAAAAAAGATGTATCTTTTTTGATGCCAACACTGTATTTAGCCTCTTAGCGGGACAAAGCAGCGTACACAAACAGAACTTTAGCATTCCCCGGTGTAAAGATGGGAGAATCCACGTGCAGATTGGTCAAAGGTCACAAACCACGTTGGTGAACAACCTTCACGCCTGACGGACGCGGGTCAGGTTAGGGTTCTTACCCAGCATGTGGACTGGTACATCCTGCTCCGGGCTCGATACTGCGACCGCTGCACACCTCTGTGGTCAGAGAGAAAGAGGGAGAGCGTCAACGCGGCACGCTAATAAACGCACACGCTTGACTCAAACAGGCGGTTAGTTGTGACCAGACGTACACGTCTGGACCGTTGTTTCATCTCCTCCGAGTCACCGTTATAATAAACCTAAAAATGGGTCAAGACAAGAACTGGACTTGAATCCTATGCTTCCATATGTGTGGTCCTCAGTTGTGTGTGTGTGTCCTGTGATGGACTGGTGACTGCGTGGTGTCTCCAGCCTCAATGACCCCGACCAGAACCTCAGGGGAGGTCAAGCCTAATGGAAATTTGAAACACCCCTTTAAGAGCTAATAACGGGTTCACATCCACGCGCTCACAAGCTTGTTTATGGTCGGGCAGGAAACGGGTGGATGGAGACCGACCCACGTCTTCACGGGTTTACTTTCCATGATCTTGCTCCGCTCGCATCATCACATGGTGATGCTGACAACAGCCAGCAGCACTGAGCATTGGTCTTATTTGACAGAAGGTCTGCATTAAACGAGAATAATTTAAATCTGTCATCTTAATAATCTTAAAGCCAATTGAAAGTTGAGGAAGGCAAAACCACACAACAGCAAAAATCGTGTGCTGTAAGCAAATCCTCCTATCAATCACCATGACAACCGAAGATAAAACCAAAGCTGGGGAATGACACCGAGGACATGAATTCAATATATACCCTTCACCTGCACTTCCTGTGCACACGGTGAAAACGTCGATGCGCGCGCGCGCACACACACGCACGCACGCACACACAAACACCTGCATGTGGTTTGCAGCACCGAGGCTGCAGCTGTACTCTGACATGTTCTTATCCAAAGACAAGTCACTATAATCCATCAGCAGGTCGGTGCGTCGCACAACCCTCGTGAAAACAGTCCACACGTGCACGAAGACGTGATTTAAAACTACCTCTGCATTTGAACGCCAATGTCGAACCTTCCTGTCCCCAAACCACAGTTGTTTAACCCTAAAACGGCGAATATTAACAAATTGACCTACCTCGATCATCACACACGTTTAATCATCGGGGCCGCTCGTGCACAGCCAGCATAAGAAGAGAACGGCGTCAATTTAGTGCCAAAATTCGCGCGCACCTGCGCGCGCTCTCGCCGTCACTAGGCGCGCTCGCCTTTGATGAGTTTTGGCACTCTGAAGGCGGGCACTGAATTGACGTCATGCCCAACCCCTCACTTCTGATTGGTTGACTTAAACGTCAACTCTCCAGGTCACAGCCAATCCGAGGCGGAAGTAGGCGGGTCATCGTTCCGACCTCAACCACTCCATTTATTGGTTAAACAATTGTTTAACGAGTTCTGGTCTTCCGGTGTGTTCGAGCCATTGACAATTAATTAAAAAAAACATCTTCACACTTCAGAAAAACATGTTACGCCACTAAAGAAGTGAGGAAATATTCAAAAGTGCTGCTGAATTCTGTTCACATAAAATTCATAAACACAGCAAAAAACTGAAAAACCATACTTCTGGGGCATCATGTTAATGATTTTTATCTTGTTTTTTTTTTTCTCCTACAAAAACCCTCCAGTGACACAAGTACAATGGATGGCAGTCTGTGAGCCTCAGGCTGATTTTAAAAAAAAAAATACTGTATCTTCAGTATTTCACTGGGGAAAATCAAGTCGTTGGTCATGTTAGGAGGACGCAGCCTTGTGTTGACAACACGTAGCAGTAGAATCCACAGGTAAGGTGCTTCCTGGTGTGTGTTGCTCGTCACTCACAGGGGTCTACGACACTCTGACAGCAGAGGGTAGACGTGCTGAACAGCTGCGGCCACGTTGCCCATGCTTGGTGCTGAATGGACAGATCGGCGTAAAAACAAGTTTTAAAAAAGTGTCCCCAAATAGTTCAAAATAAAATCACAGGTGCCACCAAGATGGATGAAAAGTCCAACTGCATTTGTTAAGTACCTAAAATTGTGACACTGCCTGTAGCGTAGGCCTTTATTGTAGCCTTGGGTTCTTTCATGGTGTACAAAGCAGCAGGATGGAGCTCTGGTTCATACCTGAGAAACACATAAACACACTTAAATACAAGCTTATATGTGACCATCAGGCTGTTGATGCCAGTGGTCACTGGCAGGAATGCACCCTCCAGAGGTCTGACACACACCACCTAACACACTCACAATGTGGGGGAAGGAGAAAAACCCATCCAGACACATGTAAACGTGTAAAGTCGACATCAAATTCTAGAGCTGGAATCAAACTCTGAACCTTCTTGCTATAATGTAACTGAGCTGCACTTCATTTGGTTTTGTTTTTAATAAACAAGAGACAAACTGGATTTACGTCCGTCTGCGTGCAAAGCATAACTGCACCACTCCTGACGGGCAAAATAAAAATATTTGTGAGGATATTGGATGGGTAAAATATGACAGGGCTCACATATGTTAGAGAATGTGCTGTAAGATGCACAACAGTGATGAGTGACGTTACGTTACGTTGCTCTGAATCGGTTCATCATCGTAAAGTCCACAAGGGAGATTTTAAATGGCATGGAACACGTGGCCATCACGTTAACGACCTTGAAAGTGCCAAAGGTCACCTGAGTTGACAAAGACACAGCGTTAGTGGTCTGCGGGATCGCGTTAGGTGTGAAGTGATTTTTTTACATTTGCTGGTTATGTGCAGCCGCTCCACCCATCAATCCCCTGTCCTTGCTTTCTTTTCCCTCCATTTTGTTAGCGCACCTGATGTGCATTTAAAGCGTCTGCCTTCCTGCCTGCGCCTGAATGTTCCAGTAAGTTGCCTGTCAGTTACATGTGCGTCACCTGAGTCTTTGGAAGTGTAAAACCTGTGTTCTTTCCCTTGGGATTTTGAAGAATTATCAGAACGGTTTGTCTACAGTTGTGTTTTTCTGCTACACCTTGTTTTTGCCAGTTCATTGATGTTGCCGTTGACTTGCTAAAACCATTAAATTTTGATATACTGTTTGATATTCTCACCCCAAAGCCCAGTTTCTGCAGACAGCGAGCTATCCTGCGAGCACCCAGCTTTGCATCAGCCTCACTGAAGTAAAGGAGCAGGAATAAGAACAGAAGGAAACAGCAATCAGAAAAGCAGGTTTGGGGGCTCACCTTGATGCTCCTATGCAGATCACCTTTCCAGAAGCCCAGATGTTGGCTGTTATCCTGGGCTTGCGCAGTTGCATCGTGACTGTCTGGGACAACAAAAGGGATCAGCTGCTGTTCTTTCTCCACCTGAATGTGCACTCATGGAGGGTGTTCTCACCCCCTGTTTTGGTTTATAGATGACATTCTTTCCTTTAGAGCCGATGGTGTGCAGGTCGAGACGACACCCGGTCGTGAAAGTTGCCACTACGTTGCTGATTATGACGTCGAGTTCTCCCTCATTGTTGGACTCCATGATGTGTCCATAAATTGGGATTTTTTTTTTTCTTAAAATATTGAGATCCAGTAGTTCACAGCCTGGCTAGAGGGTAAAATAGGGTGAAAAGGCACCGTATGGTTTTATGTCCTTTGATCTTCCAGAGATCAAAACTCAAAGATCCTTTTGATCAATAGATCTGTTCGTTGCAGCCCTCCCATATGCCTTTGGCCTCACCCAATATCAGCTAAACACTCGCGGGTCCAGGTTCTGGCTTTCATAAATGTTTGAGCCATTTTCACATTTGTTGCAAAGCTACTACACTACAGAGGAAGTGTGGGGTACGTTTTAATACGAAGGGAGATATTACACCTTTTATGTCATTAAAAAGATTCAGGTCAAGCATTCCATAAACCTGCTGGGTCCCTCTGCCGAAGCCTTCGTCCGCCGGTGTCGACCAACCTTGGCCCATACTCGCTCCATCCTCCATCGATCTGTCTACTGCTTTGTAGCCTCCACACTTACAGTAAAAGGATGATTGACCCTTAAGCCTGCAGAGACTCATCGCTTGTCTTTGGCTCTGCGCCCGATGGAGAACTCTTTAAGGGTCTTCTGGCTTTCAGAGCTCCTTATCCAGACACATGTAACAGCTAAACAAGTCCATCAGCACAATATCTATAAACCAGCTGAGATATCGTGTGCAGGACGACCCCCACGTGAACTCACTCAGCAGGATGTGGTTTTCATATGCACAGCAATATAAAAATTAACTGTACAACTGCACATTGGTGCACAAAGAGAAGAATCAAGTTTTGTTTTCACCAAAAAAATGTCTGGGACTATGTGGGAAGTTTAATTGACTTCGTCTTCACAGCAGAAATGTTTGTTTGCATTTTGGATATGACAGCTGAATCAATTCAGTTTAGATAAAACTGAAAAAATAAAATAAAATTAGAGAACATAACTGAACAATCTGGTCAATGTTCTTTAATAAAATTAAACAAGTATAAGCAGCAGTTGCATAGATCAATGTGACTCTTGAACCTCACTTTGGAGAGTAAAAGGCAGGAAGCTAAAAGCTACAACATCTGCCTCCTTACACACATTGTAGTCTTTCAAAAAAGATTATGATAATAAAACACAGGACAATATCATTCATAAAAACAACTCATACCCACAATTAGCAATACAAAACAAAACCTTGGGCCTTTGAACAGACGTGGTACAAACATAAGAACAGAACAGGTGAAGGCTCGTAAACGTTGGTAGCTGCAGTAGTAAAAAGGTCAGAAGCATCGTCCCTGGGTTTGTAAAATATATCTGGCTCATCATTTATAAGTAATTAATCTCAACCTCAGAGGAAGAGGTGGCCCTGACTGCGTCTGGTGGGGTGAGGAACCTGCAAACGTGAGATCAAAGCGTTAAAATCATTTACTGCATTATTATCAACTACAAATGCACACGACTAAAGTAAAAGGGTCGTTTTCACTCTCCTGTGTCTAGAAAACAAACCTTAGGTGTTTCTGGGCTGCCGAATGGAGACAATTCCAGCGAATTCTCTTTATCAGAAGAATTGTTAAGGCGATGATGAATGAACTTTCTCTTTAGTGCCTCAGCAATGAGAGCAGCCGGGTCACTAAGAGATGCTGCTACGCCTTTACTGCGTCTCCTCCTGACGGGGGTGCCCCCCGGTGATCTGAAAACACAAGGCAGGGAAAAAATATAATTAAAACAGTACAATCTTCAAATGCGATCGTTGCTTTTGAGCATACCTCTCCACTGTCCGTAATTTAACTTGATTTAAGTCCTTGAGAACGTCCAGCATGGACGGGATCCCTTTAAATTCTTCTCTTTTTAGGCTCGAGTCTTTCTCGTCCTTCTTACGCCGACGAATCAACTCTAATACTGAACCTTTCTCAGCAGAGGAGTTAGAACAGACAGGAGGTGGAAGAGGAGGAGGAGGAGGAGGTGGCGGTGGCAGAGGAGGAGCAGCCGCAGCAGCACGAGGGGTGGATGTGAGACCTGGGGGAGGGGGAACCAGCCCAGGGGTACCTGGTGCATTCTGGGACTCAACCAGACCTAAACAAAATGTTGACAGTTTACAATCACTGGTCAGAATTGTGAGTTAAATGCAGTATTAGTATTCGTGTGTGTCATTGCAAACCTGCTCCTGGGGCAGCAATGACGATCATGGCTATCTGAGCCTGCAGTCTGAGCAGCTCACTCTCCAGAGCACTGATCTTCTCCAGGGCGCTGGGATTTGCCGCCTGCTTTGTATGCGCGCCCAGTTTCTTTGTTGGCCTCAGGGCTGGATTCTGGGATCGTGCATTCGGATTTACAGTACCTTGCTTACTTGGAGGCAAATAATTCCTATAGGGAACAAAGTTATTATTTCTATTTATAAGGATTTTTTTTAGAAGAATGAACTATATATTTACAGTTTTAAAACTGTTTTTATTATTGTAAAAAAAAAAATTGCCCTTACCTGGTCTTGGCAAAACTTTCCCCCTCGTCCTCGTACACCCAGAGGACATCGGCAAGCGATGGGATGGCGGCTGTCTCCGTCGTGAATTCAATGTAACCGTGAGGCTTGTTGCTCAACATAGGGATCTGAGCATTAAATACACACAAGCCAAACTTTATACACTGTAGCGCCAGATTAACCTAGCTTCTTGCAAGATTTTAGGTGTGAGGGTTTGCTTCTATAATACCCGTACCTGAAAATGAACCCGGGGTAAAGGTGCCAGCGGGAGGCTGGTCCCAATCATGCGAACGAGGCTGCGATATGAACCACACAGCTGACTGTCCCACACTGGAACCAGCTACAAGTGAGGGTACAATAAAATCAAACAAACTACAAATAAACCTGATCCCAGAGGTGTGCAGGTTACTCACCATGTCTGGAGGTACTCCAAAGTATTCCAGAATGACATATAGCACATCCCGGATGTCCTCTAATAAAGACATAGTCAGGGCGCTTCTGTGCTCCAACAAGGTTCCTCTTTTGACTGACGTAAAAACTAACCCTGAGTGGTTTTCAAGATATCACATATCTGGAAGATAAGAAATGAAAAAGCATATGCCAGGTGCATTGGCAGATTTGTCTTGCATCTGATGACTGACATCCAGCACTTTCAGTGTGTTACAATGTGATGTTATTAAAAACATACTAGGCAAACATACGGCGAAGCTGGAAATCTTCTGCCTTGTTTTAAGATAATGCATTAATGCAGTCGGGGTTTGACATCGTGGCAGTATCTTGACTTTCCAGAGGGAGGTTTTAAAAATGCAGGAAATTCATGTTGCGCTCATATACCACTATATATCATCGCTCTTATCATACAGACATGGACTCGTAAATAAAATTAAAGGTTGAGAGCGGAATAACCTCCATGTTCCGGGCAATGCAGGCAACCTCTGCAGAGACACTGCAGTGGCTGCGGCTCTCAAGGTGCATGGCAAATGCTCGGCACTAACATGTAGAAACACCCATATGATTTCACTTACCGATCAAATGTGTTCCTGTGGTAACGCGCTTCGGCAGCTACATTTATTCGAACATTTAGAACAGAAGGAAACATTAAACAAAAACAGACGAACGATTATAAACTTTCCGATTCGAAGCTTGCGCATCCAGACACGTCTCAGGTCAAATAAAGCCTCCGCAGTAAAAGGCCTTCTGATTGGCTACGGATGCAGAACTGCGACAAGAAGCCAATAGGCGTGGCGGATGTTGCAGGGTGGGGAGCCACCATTTGACCAATCACCTGTCACGAAAATCCAACCACCAAATTTTGTATTTTGGACACGCGAGTTGCTTCCTGGGTAAGAAAACGTCGCTAAACAACCGAATGTTACAATATTGCTTAATATTTAAGTGTGGCGAAAATGCGCTTAAATGGAATATATGTATGGTCAAGTTTCCAGCTTAGCATTTAGGAAGTAGGCAACTTTGTCTGGATAGCTAGCTAGCTTTCTAGCGACGTTGTGAACGATCGCGCTGTATTTGACAACGTAAATACGGGATCTTCTTTACAACATGGATAATTAAACTGTTTGATATAACCATTCCTGTTATCAAAATGTGGTGTAAAGACTTCAACCTGTGCCGATATTTGCATTAGAACAGGTCTGTTAAGGGAAAAAACAGTGATGGACGCACTGTCGGTGGTGACCCAGCTCCGGGACCTGGCCTCCGAGCCGCAGAACCGAGAGATTATTGTGAAGGACCAGGGCTGTCTCCCCGGCCTGGTTCTCTTCCTGGACCACAGGAATCCGGACGTACTTTTCGCAGCTCTTCAAGTGAGTGAGTAAAAGGTTGGATGTTGTATATCAAACCGTGGATCTTCTAACATTAGTTTATCTTTAATTGACGTCAGGCGTTGCGGTACTTGGCCGAGTTGCCCTCAAACATCCCCATCATGAAGAATGAACTGGGCATGATGGTCAGCTTGCAGAACTTAAATATAAGGTAGAGTGGTTTTTAACACCACATGTGCTGTGGGAATAACATTAGTACAGGGTGAAAGTTTCTGTCTCTACATATTGGCTGGAATAGGCAGCGCATCACAAGCCTTTCATTTTTAGGACGGGCCTGAATGTTGACATCACAGCCTTGGCACAGGAGGTCTTCGACATCCTGAATGCCCCAGCTAAGCGTGTACCTGAGAGGCAGAAGAAAACAAAATCCCAGTTCTTTATCAACTCCTCCAACAAGAAGGCCAAATCTGTAACGTTGCACATCCAGGGCCTCGACAGCACGGTGAGTGGACTCGCTCGCACACTGGTTTGTATTACAGCAACACGTTGACTTGCATGTTTTCCATGTAATGAAGGACCAGCGAGGCTTGTGTGAGGACGCACTTCTGAAGGTCAAAGGAGTGATCAGCTTCACTTTCCAGATGGCTTCCAAGAGATGTACAGTCCGCATCCGATCAGACCTGCCCACTGAGGTAACGCACACAGAGTTTTACTGTCGGCGTGGAGACGTTAATGCCCCCAGGGTTTTACCTGTGAACTACAATCACTTACTGTTTGCAACGTAACTGGGCAAAAGTCAAACGTGCTTTGCACACTTTAATGTGGCTGCTGCAAAGTCAGGCTGCGATAATTAGTTTAAAATCTTTGGGGATCGTATGCAGGCATCTATAAAGAAGTATGTTCTAATGTATACAGAGCCTGGCCTCAGCCATCGCTGCAACTAAGGTGTTGTCAGCCCAACAGGTGGTGAGGAATGAGGCAGGAGAAGAGGTCAGGAGTTCTTTTATTCAACCATTTTTGTATCTACATGTAAATAAAACAGGCTAAATTCCAAACATCTCCATTCTAAAATGGAATGTTTCAGGTTTTTGTCCCGTTGGATCCATCTGGAGTGGAAGTGCAGCACAACTCTGCCATCCCCAACTACCTCCCAGAGGAGGACGAGGTCCCAAAGCAGGACATGGACAAAGCCGTCTCCCGCACCAACGCTAAAGAAGATGCCAGTGGCAGCTGGCTCAGCACCGCCGCCAGTTTCCTCTCCAAATCATTCTACTGGTGAAGCAGAAGACAGGATAAAAGAAATTTTCCTGCTGCTGTGTGTCACTGGAGTGGACATTATTGAACACACAACCTGCAGGGTTTGTGTGAAACTTTGTTTTACTTCTTTCTTTTACTGGAAACACACTTGAATGATGTTTCCTCTCTGGACTCATAATGCTGATTTCTTCCCAATAGTCTGGCTTGTAAATATTTTCTCCTTTTTCTAAATGTTTTAAACGATGACTTCTGTACCCCTCTTTTGTACTTGAGTTGATTTATACAGGTATACGCATGAAGTGTCCCTTAATAGCCACTGGGGGGAAAAGCAACATCAGATCAGTGGGTAGGTTCAATTAATTCAAAATATTTTATTTGCAGATCAGGAGTGCAGCAGCAGAACATCTTTCAATTTAACAAAGTTTCAAGGAGTTCATCTGAAGAGCTGCTCAGTTGTTAGAAACTGCTACACATAGATATAAATATGCATAAACTTCATTTACCAGCCATGTTTTTTAATCACTATTGGCCAGGAAGAACACACGATTCAGTTAGTGTTATTACAAAATGAAGAGGGACAGATTTCTGCTTTCCAGTTTTACTTCCCTAGAAAAGGAACAAAAAACACATGACTTTTTTCATGAATCAGACAGACGGACGGACGCCAAACACAAATTAAGAAGACTGGAGATTGTTGATGATGGCCAAAACGGCAAAGCTCAAACTGGGAATGCATTACCTTCTTAGAAATGACACTCGTACAAGGCTGTAAGGCAGAGAAACATCAGCGTGTGCAGCACATCTTCACTCATCCATCATCACATCAGAAGAGGCCAAAATCAACAGCTGGTAAACCAAAATTGAACCCCCTAACTCAGGTGGCAAAGCTGTCGCTGTGCCACAAACGTTCAGGACGTCTCAATTTGAACACAAGACGAATTAGATTCTCAACAGCAGTTGAATGTAGAAAATAATCAGTAGTTTACCTGCTAATTCTGAGCTAATGTGAGAACCTCTGATCTACACTGAAGACACTGTCCATCCATGATCACTCACTGCATCCCATCTTCCCTGTAACACCTTCAGAAATAACAGTTCCACTCATCAAACATGATCCAGAAGCAGTCGTGCAGCCTCCAGTTATACCAACAACCCTCCAGTTTGTCCTACAGCAGCTGGAAAAATCTATTCAAGTATGACGGCTGAAGACTTTACAATAGTTTACGTTATTAGTTTCTCACACTCGTACAATACCACACACACACACACACACACACACACAGACAGGAGAGCTGCGAACAAGTGCAGCACACTCGGGCTACCTGGACCTGTCAGAACATCGACACAGTCGGTTCTGCCTCCCCGAGATGGTTGAAGTTGACTGACGATGCTCTAGAGGGGATGTGAAAGCATCTTTGGGGTGTGTTTTCAGTGCTCTGCAGGGGTGTGAAGCTGATAACCTTCAGGAGGGGCCGTCTTGAGCTGCTCTCTGACTCTCACACCGTTGTCTAACTCTTCTCAGTCCAACACGTCATCAGGCAACATCTGGAAACAAAGAAAACCTGAATGCACCAACTCAAAGCAGCGTTTGTCCCTGCGCCCGCCACCCTGAAGCAGCTATTGACCTGGTCCCTGCTGGGCTGATATATCCTCTACTCCACTCAGAGGCTTTAGGAGTCCGTTCTCCCTGAAGGCTACCGGAACCGTCTCCCCTTGCTGCTCCCGCTGCTCCTCTCCCTCAGGAGGGGACAGTCTGGAATGTGAAAGCAGAGCAGTCACCTCCCCAAACTCTCCGTTTTCCCTGGACAAACAAAACAAGCCTAAACTGGTTATCTCACAACTGTTGTGACGTCAGAGTATTTAGAGTACCTCTGTTCAGGCTGGCTCGGTACTCTGCTGCTGTTTGGGTCGGGGTCACCGTGGCGACTGGTTGAAGACACAGTCACTGCTGATGGGTGGAGAGTGGAAGCTGAGGACACACAGCCAGAGTCATGAGAATTTGTGATAATATAAATAGAAAAGAAGGCCGGAAGCTTCAGGTTACCTGGACTGTCTCCATTCCTGTTGGGAGCGGCTTTCTAAAGATGGTAAGAGAGAAAACAAGAATGAAGAGACCACAACACGCGCGTTCCTCAGTCAGTCAGAAGCATCTTTCATCATTACCTTCTCTGCTGGCTCTGAGCGTCTGGTTCTCTTCATGATCTCCTCCAGCCGCTGACAAGAAGGGAAAAAAAGAGCTTTCACGTGGAACTATGCGCCAGACTTTAAAAGCGCTTGGTTACGAGCGCGACACCTTTTTCCTCTCCATGCGCTCCGCCTCCTGTTTCTGGAAGTGTCTCTCTCTCTCCTGCTTCAGTCGCTCCGCCTCCTCTTTTTGCCGAGACTCTTCTTCCTCCTTCTGTTCCAACATTAGCAGACGTGTTCTGCACAGCCCTGATGAGGTCGTTTGGAGAGTGACCAACTCCTCTTATCTGACCTGTTTCTGGAGCCTGGCCACCTCCTCTCTCTCCCTCTCACACCTCTCTTCCTCCTGCCTCCTCTCCTCCTCCTCCCTCAGCTTTCTCAGCTCCTCTGCCTGGCGCAGAGCCTCCTCCTCTCTCTTCGCTCGCTCCTCTGCTTTGCGCCGAGCCATTTCCTCCTTGGCGAGCCTGTGACCAAAGAAGCAGAAAGGGTTTGCTCTGTTTTGCTGCTCTGGGATCAGATATGTGCACACACAGCACGGCCAGCAGACCTCGCCTGCTCCTCCTGTTGCCTGCGCTCCTCCTCCTCCCGCTCCCTCTGTTCGCGGACCAGCCGACGGTTCTCAGCCAGGATTCGGCTCGCCTCCTCTGGGTCTGTGGTGCCTGCCGAGGGCTTGTGGGATGGAGGACTGATTACACGTTCTGAAAACAGAACAGTTTTAAGTTCTGGGTGGCAGATGTGACGGCAGCACCTTGGTGAAGTGGACACTGACCCGTAGCTGCAGCTGGTTCATTGATAGGCTTGTTCTGACCCACTGGCTGAGGCCGTGGCAGAGGTGGACTAAGTATGTGCTTCTCCTCATCCTGCTCTTCTTTTAGGCTGCGGGTTTGTTGGGGACTCTCTGGTGTAATTTTGACAGGGCGAAGGTTTCCGGGGTCCTCCGCCCCCGGTGACCCGACAAGCTTGGGAGTTGGAGGACGCCCTGTGGGCTTTTGAGGAGGCCTGCACGCAGGATGGAAAGCAGATGGGATCAAATGTGGTCAGGTCAGAACACAATACAAGGAAAACTGCCACCAAATAATATTTAACAGTTGATTAAAGAGCACAGCATGAGGAAGGGTGACCTCAGTTTAATGCTGAACAAAGCCTCAAAGCCGTGACACCCTCTTCCTGCTCCGAATTATCCACAACTCCAATCTGCCACAAATCTACTTAGTGTGTGTGTGTCTCATTTTAGAGAGTACGGCGGAAGTTACTTTACCTGCCAGGAGAGGGCGCCGTCGCCCTGTTTTGTCTTTTCCCTGGAGGAGACAGGTATTTGTTGGGGGGCAAAGTCAGAAGTGGAGTCAGTGGGAGAGACAGGTTGCTCCATGACTTCCTGACATCATTACGGTCCTTTGGCTAACGGAGCAGCAGATGGAGGGAAAAAAGATCATTATGGAAATTGGGTTTTTAATGTTCTTCATTTGAACAGAACCAGCTAAGCATTCTGGCTATAATGTCTTTAGACAAGAGCTCTTTATGAGTGTCCTTAAGATTATCAGGTGGTGCAGAAGGTGCCCAGCCTTTGGAGCCCCAGTGAGCGTCTGAAAATGACCAGTAACAAGATTAGACTCAGACAGCTTTCCTTTAGGACAAAGCAATGGCACAGAAAATCACACCACGCTGGTAAAGTGTCTATAAACCAGACCAGGGGCACGTGGGAACTGTGACAGATTGTGTGGGACTAATCTGGGGCAGTGGCAACAGGACAAAGATGAAACAAGACCGAGACAAGAAGTCCTGATTAATGTTCAAAAATGATCACATGATCACGGTTAGCCAACATTAAAAAAAAAAAGCAGAGAACCCACCTGGGCGGAGCCGGTTGTCCTCCTGCGGACGTTCTTGGAGGACGAGGAGACAGTCTCTCTGCTGAGGCTCCTGTCTTGGCTGCGGCAGTGAGGGAGCGGCTGGGCCTGCAAAGCTTTAAATGACACGGAGCCCATGGGTTGGCAGGACACTGAGCGAGGACAAACAGGGATGGCTACAATGGTGAAGGGTTTTAAACAACGCGAGGATGGACAGGGCCACGGGAGATCGGATAGGAAATGTGCGGGAAATCAGATGAATTGAGAAATGGAGGTGTGGCAGGACCAGTGGACAGTTGGGAGGAGAAAGATTGTGGGAGGAAAAAAGAATAAGAATGAAGTTATTAATGCAACTCTGAAACAACTTGTTTGTTTAGTGATCAAGATCAGATGAGAATTACAAGCAATTTAAAAGCCAAGTCAAGAGAAGATGCCAAAAGGAAACATTAAAAAAAATCAATACCATCTCTAAAGAAAGCTGTCCCAACTTTACTCACGACAGAAGAAAGCTCTCTAAAGATGCACTTTCTGCACATCGGAGTGGCTCACGTGTCACATGTAAACACGGAGGTTTCTTTACACAGCAAACATGGACCAGAAACATGACAGCTGGTCAACACAGGACTGAGGAGCCAATTCTATTGTTGCCTTTGAGCGCCTGACATCAATGAGAATTCAATCCCAACAATTCATTTGATTCTAACTTATGTCTTGTATAACTGTACAAATGTGTGTGTGTGTGTGTATTGTGGGCTCTAAATGCCTGATACAGGGTGGCAAAGGCAGTTTGAGATGGTGTAATGCCTTAAGTCCACCCAAATCTGATTAGCATCCAAGGCTGTTCTGGTCAGCAGACTGAAATATAAACGGTATATGTACACTGCACCCCCCCCCTTCCCCACGTGCATGAACATTACCAGCATGATCTCCAGACAGACTCATGGCACTGCGGCTGCGAGCCAAGTAGGAGTGTGTTGGCTGCTGGAGGCGGGTCACCACGTTAGTTTCCCACGGCGTCAGCGGGAGTCGCCGCAGGCCTGAACACAGCGACAACCGACGTTTAATAACAGGAAATAACACCACAGAATAAACACAAAACAACTTAAACGGCAGGATGAGGCCGTAGAATGAATGCAGGACTGCGTTGCATCAGGTTTCAGCAGCGTAGGCCGCGTCCAGTGCAGGTCATGTGACCCCTCAACCATGCACAACCTGCACAAGCACACTCGCATGCACCTGTTTAATTAGGAGCAGAAGCAAACAGCCTTGAGTATAAACCAAGAGCAAACAGAGAGGAAGCCATTCCTGTCAGCAATTCAGAATCAAGGATGCACCCTCCCTCGGCTGAAGCCCGCTTCAGATTCTGAAATAAGCTTTTATGCACCTTAATTAATATGTGAGTCAGTATTTAAAGGGCAGCGATTCTTTATTTTTGGTCAGCACCCGACTTCCCCGGTAGAAAAAACGGTTTATGAGGACAAGCATGCAGCCCATCAGCCCGACCATGAAGCAGCAGAGCAGGTGTCCAATAAGTGAAATAAAATGGGCTGGAAACTGTGCAAAGTCTATGTTTGTTCGTACTAAAGCAATAAATAGTTTATGACCTGTGGCCGCCACCGTAGCCCTGCTAGTGGCGTGGACGTGGGCTCCCACTCACACGTAATTTCGTAGTGCATGTTTGCTGTATGGTTGAAATGCTGTTGTTGGTTTTCCAGCTCAGATAAAATCAGTATAGTGTTCCCACAAAAACAAAAAGATTATCCTACAGAGGATTAGAGAAAGGGGTCACGCAAGAGGAGGGGGAGAAATCTCCATCCTCTGATGAAACAGGAGTGGGCACATGAGAGCCGTGCCTAAAAAGTACCCACCCTTTAAAAGTTACCCCTTCTAATTGTCTTCATAAATCTCATTATGGCCTTGTCAGAAGAATTTACAAAATCTAGGCTGCTTTACTGAAAACTAGGTGAGAGTCACTAGTAAAGGACTAGTAAAGAATCTGAGCAACAGTTCTGAATCTTTCATCTCCTTCACAGCAGTCTTGGGCGCCTCGGTGGCCTCCCTCAACAGTCTCGCTCTGGCAGTCTGTCAGGATGATCGGTTCTAGACCGATTAACGTCATTTTCCTTCTCAAATGAACTTCAAGGGAGGACCTGGAGGATCCTGAAGTGTAATTGTAAAAGGAAGGCTGTTTAATGAGTCACCAGTCCTTCCGATATTCATGTCTTTATAGCACAATTACCCGTGATGCATTCATGCACTCCGGTTAATCTCAGTTGTCAGACTGTTGCCACAGATACATTTAGGTCAGTCAGGCTAAAGCACAATCCCTCCCCGAGGAAATGAGTAGCAATGTAATAAAGTGACAATATTGGTCGAAATAAATAGAAAGTATGAACTTTAATACGATTTATACTGAAGTTTGCTCATTTTGGGGTTATGACAACGGTGTGGTCGGTAATCCGCCTCAACAGTTTTCAGCCCATAAACCTTTTTTGTTTTAATAATAGTGCGCAGGAGCAAAGCGGAAGAAGAAATCCCAGAAAACCTGTGTTTCTGTGCTGGGGGGTCTTTCCTTGGTGTAACCGAGGTTTGGACTGAGCTTTGTTAACGACAGGAGAGGAAGCTGTTCTCATCTGTAAGCCTGTCGGCAGCATATACAGTAAACATTAATAAACAAATCACCTAAATATCAAAGTAGCAGTTCAAATAGGAAAAATCGGATTAACGTGGGTCAATGTTTTGTGAAAGATGCCACACCCATGCCTGTCCCCATGCTGGAAGGTGGAATTCAATTATTTCCTAAAATCAGACAGACTGGATTGATTTTCCGACTCATTTTTCATTATTTATGCTAAGCTAACGCCCAGTGGAACATTTCGCGGACAGACATGGGAGCAGAGCCGACATAATAAGAGGTTACATTCCCAACGTTATGGTCATTTTTGTTACCTCGATCTGGTGAGTGCAGGAGTGTAGCAGAGGACACGGAGAGGCGCTTGGTTATCACAGAGTCTGCATGTTTGGATAAATTTGTTGTGGACACTGACCGCCTGTCAGCATCTGGAGAAAAGATAAGGCAAATGAATGTTATAAGGAAGTGACAGATGAAGAGACCACGCTCTTCTGAGGGGTTACACACATCTATGCTGCTGGTGTGTAGTTAACATGCTGCTAAAGGGGAAGACAGTACAAATGAGTTAGTGCTAAATGGAACTAAAGCCTTCTGAACCAATGATCCGCTGTATCGGGTTTGAGTGACACGCTGGAATTCTACATTTAAACAACAACAAAAAGAACACCAAGAATGCCATTTGTGGCCTACTGTACACGGACACTAGTACCAGTAGGCTAAAATGGTGATGTAGAGCTGCTAAGTCCGCTAACACTGGCCGGCTATATTAGAGAGCTATATAATATTCACATCGGGAGGTCATTCCGTATCTGCGGTAGAGACTGAAAGCACTCTGCATGTGCTCCAGTCCAGCAAGGTCGAGTGGATAGAGGAAAGCCGACTCAACAAAACCTGGACCACGAGGGCAAAGGACAATGGTGGGGAGGCAGAGCAGAGGGGAGATCCAAGAGCGAAAGGTAAAAGGGAGAGAGAGAGAGATGGAGAGGCAGAGCAGGGGTCAGCAGTGACAACAAAGGCCAGTGGATCTGCAAGTACAACAATGCTGGTGCTCAGGCATCTTCTCATTTCACACATCAGAAAACACCAGTGCACTCGGGAGGTAAAGGTACCGGCTGCTGTGCTGGGAGTGCCGGGCTGCAGAGAACCTCCCCAGGACCAGCGATTGGGCTTTTGCTTGGCTCTTTGGCTCCTGTCCACCGTCCGCCGTATCGCCGCCTCGTGCCGAGCCTTCAGTCACAAAAACAAGCGTTCAGAAAGGCGAGAATTGGTGGGATGGCAGTAAATTCTATTAAAAGTGATTGTGAAACAGTGAGACGGGCCACAGTTGTTGGACCTTGTCTTCTTCCAGCTTCTGCCTCCTCTTCTCCTCCACGGCAGCTCGTCTCCTGTCCTCTTTAACCCTCTGCTCCTCCAGCTTTTTCCTCTTGTCCTCCAGCTGCCTCTCGTAGTGCTGCCTGGCCCGCTCCTCGCGTGCCTGCCACTGCGCCTCCTTGATGGCTGAAGCATGGTGCGTTCACGTGCACACGGTTAATACCGATATCACAGTTAAACAGGACGCACTTTAACAGAAAACGGGGCAGAAGCGTGGAGCTACACAGAGGATTACTACAGCAGTGATGGGTCGGCGCTAGATCAGGTGACCAGGGTTTAACTCAGCAGAAAAACACAGCAGGGACCAACTGTGCAACCAGACCGGGTCACAAACTACACACACAAAATCACAAGCTAAAGAGCTAGCCTTCCTGAACAATGTCCCGATGCCTGACCTATTGCGCAACCCTAGCGCCATGGCAACGGGGGGGTGCCAAGACTTTATGTAACAAATGGGCACTTCACCACAGCTACCGAGCAAGTTCAGACGTGATATGTGGCAGAAAGGGCACGAATACGCACCATTCTGCTTCTCCAGCTCTCCGCGGCGCTCGCGGGCTAACCGCAACCGTTCGTCGATTCTGTTGAAGAGCAGCGAGTCTGCGAAGAGAAACACACGGCAGTGTTGAGTGCGCTGGACCCTGATTGGGGAATGGTCCCAGAAGCCCCGGCGACGCTCACCTGATTTAATGGCAACATTATTACTGGGGCTGTTACTGGCGGTGGTGCGATTCAGGGTGGAGGGGGTGTAGACCTGCATGGAGCCCGCAGAGCTGGGGCGGGTGGCCGAAGACTCCCTGCCATCCTCAGATTTATAGTGATAGTAAGATGCTGCACACAGACACACATTTCATTAAACATGGAATCACATCATAAGCTACGGCCACACGGCACAGTTCATGTCGAAGGGCAACTGCTTCCTGGAAATTATGCTAAATATTCGACTTCTTGGGTTCTTTCAGTTAAGACGGTCGCTCCCAGTCAAAGTTTATAGGTTTAAAACAAAGAAAATCAGCCATCCTGTGTTCCCCCTTAAACACTGAGTGTAATGTCCCAGTGCTCCCGGTGTTTCCACCAAGCTAAGCACTAAACCACTGATGAACATAACGATCAGGCTCAGGGTGACTCAGCTCTCAGACCTCCGGGGAGCTGAGATTACCAGATATTATTGTCCCAAGCCAAAAGATTGAAGAACGGGTGTGTTCAAATGACCACATGACTGAAGGCTTTATGATGCATTCAGGTGCTGACTGAGAGGTGAGGTAGATCTCCAAAGAGACCAATCTGTCCCAGAAAGAAGCAGACTAAATCAAGTCAGGCTCCCGAGGCCGAAACTGAAATACAACACATGAATGAGCCTCAATAATGAACAAATCCGTTTAAATGAAGGTAGCTTGTTTGGATATGGCACAAATTATAGAAGCAGATGGGAATCTGAGCATTTCAATGATTATACTCTTCTAGTTTGTGCTCCCGCTTACACACAGTGTTAAAATGGTAATTCACAGAGGATATGCTGGACAAAGAATGTGGGTCATCATAGGCACAGAGGTATTAGATATCAACGACACAACTGCAGCCTGGTTTCATACTGGCTGTTGTTATAATAGCACAGAAACTGGAGCAACATTATGCAGGGTGACGCCATCAATCAATTTAGTCGACATGCAGGCAGTAACAAAGGCTGAATGATCACTGGATGATGGTGGACATCAGCTGCCTCAGAGAACCAGACTAAAAGGATTGAGTGGAAACACTGAACTACACAAATGAGGAGCAATTCCCTCATTTAAAAAACTCTTTGACTCCAACTAAAAGGACTTCAGAAGCAGAGGGATGGAGGCCATTAGACTGGTGAAAAGGCAGGAAAAACCCTGAATTCAACCAAGCTCAGTCTGGCTGCAGCACCAAATAAACCAGCATTAAACCCTCATACCTGGACGTGCGGGTCAAAGTCTAAGTCTGTGCAGCTGGAAGCAGTAATATGATACACATGATACCAACAAAGAAGAAAATCAATGAATGGAGCAGGTGTACAGGGCACGTTGTAGCTCAAGTTCAGGAGATACACTCTGAATGTCCACATATAACATCTCTGGTTAATTACAGATACAAGAGGGCAGCTGGGGTAAAAGGGCATTTAGACTGTGGGTCATTGGGGCAGGAGGGCTTTTAGCCTTGGAGTTATATCTTCCCGTCAGTGCTAATTCGGTGATATAGAAAAAACATATGGCTGTAAGCTGCTTCACCTGAATTAAGGCTACAGACTAAAGCCCTCAGCTTCTTTTGATGGTGTTTCACCTCAACTCCATCCATTAAAGAGCTCACGAGTGAAGGAGAGACGGCTCAGTCATGTGATGGCCCTAAAATGTCATCCAAAAGTGCCCTGCACTAAAGAGCGGATGACCCAAATAAAGGTTTCTGAATACAGAAGAACCTTGAACCCAGTTTTCAAATGAATAATCTGTCATATTGTGATTCTGCCACTGGGATGTGAGCACTTTGAACGGCCCGTCATCACTGGCTGCCTCTCATAGCTCGTTTAATAGGTGTTCCCTAAATAGTTTTTGTTTTTAAAAAAACCCCAACTATATTTAACAGCTAATTTAGAGATGTTTTCACTTGTATCGAATTAGCTTAGGGTATCAAGAGGAGTTCATGGACAGGTGTTTATACCACATGATTGAGTCTAAACCCCAACACAACAGGGAACAGTTGGAAAATCTGCGTGTGTACAACAGTGTTACAAGGAAGGTTCCCCCAAAACAAGGTCGCTGTGCATCACAACTCTTTACCTGGAGTCTGTTTCATGTTTCCAGGAGTATCAATCCCAGGATTAGATCGGACTAACCCCCGGTTTGCATCCCCGGCCGACTACCTGGACTGAAGAGCCAGGGTCAACATTCCCACTTCCAGAAAACAGCCTCCGCTGTCCAAGACAAACTCACAAAGTCCATGGAAGAGAGGAAAAGTGGCAAACAGAAATTCCAAACAACATTCCCAAAGTGGAACCGCACAAATATCCCTCAGAGTGAAGGCTTGCCCGAGTGTGAGGCTCTCCAGTCCCACCAGTGTGGGTTTGTGTGCGTGTCTACAACAGGCAGGGAGTGAGACATACGGAGAGTGATACCGTTTAATCTGCCCCTCCCCTCCATAATGCTCCTCACCCCCCATCATTCTGCAGTCACTGGTAGATTAAATGGTCAGAGTTAACGATTAATACTGTCCAGGCCAGGATGGCGAGCAGGCCGGCAGCATCCACGCAGTCCCAGAGGATTAGGTCCTGCTAATGCTAAGCTAAAGGCAAAGCTCCAGGCAACAGAAAGGCTACAGGGGGCACCTGATGTACGCAAAAATAAACAATGAGGCCAATAATGAGGAAGAAGCGGCCTGATCCTCAGCAATTTTGAACCCGATGGAAGAACAGGTGTACCTGTTGGGCCTGCGGAAACTGTCAGAACTTCCTGATGCATTAGAGCTACAGAAACATACGTTAATGCGTAGACCTCACCTTCACTTTCATCTGATGCCCTTGTGCTGACCCGAGCTTGCTTTGTCAGCTGCTTTACACACACACACACACACACACACGCGCACTCTAGCCCACAAATCAATCACTGTCTCCAGATGGCTGAGCGGACTTTTCGGCTGAACACGCAGACTCGTTATTAATGTCTCGACATGTCTCGCTTTATCTGTGCCGTCGTACCTTTTTTCTTACTCCTGTAAGCACCTCTACGTCGTTGCCCCTCCTCTTCCTCAGTGATGGTGAAGAGAGCCGGTGTGGCTGAACGGCTGTTTCCCCTCCTCTGACTCCTCTTGCCCCTCTGGCAACCGCCCCCGCCGCCTCTCTTTTCCCGTCTTTTACTCTCTGGCATCGCCTCCTCTGTTGCTAACCCTGCAGCCTGTGGCTAACTCACCCAGCCCCAGCCCATCCTACCCGGCAGCGGCAGAAACCAGTGGATGCTGGGAGACGAAGAGGCGCCCCTAAAAGCCGTCTCCTCACTGGAAATGAGGGTCGCCGAAAGAAAAGGACAACGGCGTCATCCTCCGTGTGAGCATCGCTGCTCTGTGGCAGAGGCAGTGGAGAGAAACCAGCCGAGTTGGGAGCAACGGCGTTAAAAATAATCTAAAACTAGCGGGTCAAAAAGAGCATCAACTCCAAGCCGGAGCCCACGGTGGCAGAGTCAGGCACAGGGAGAGTGGAGGAGAGAGTGCCTGACAGTGGCAGCTTCTGCAGTCTGGCTTAGAGAAGGAAGACTTAATCCATAAGACTGGTTAACTCAAGAGCTGGAAAACCTGCTCTTCGCCACACTCGCCCCTCGTGGAGACGTGACTGCCGCCCCCCCCCTCCTCCCGGCTCGCTCACCTTTTTATGATGCATGCAAATGTGAGCAAACACACAGACGCCGGACGCACAGTATGGACAGGAACGGAGAGGAATCTGGTGCTGGCTGATAGGCTGGTGTCTCTGGCAGCAGCACATGGATCAATGATGCAGGGGAGGGGGGGGGGGCTGATATACAGCAATGTGCATTTAAAGAGCTCCACAACGTCACAGCAAATGTCCCGGCCCCTGAGGGATGGAGGGGGTGTGTGTGCGTGTGTGTGGCACATGGCTCAAAGTCTCCACCCAACTCCCCGTTAAAGAGCCATCAGCTATTTTGACATCCCACAGCATCAGCGTGCACATCCTCCTGCTGCAACACACGGACGTGCACGTTTGTTGTCTTACAAATGCGGCATGGATAAACGTATATCCGGCGGGGCCGTCGAGATGAAGGGGACGCTCATCTTTTGGAATTAGCAGGTGAAGCTAGCAGACGCTGCTACTGAAGGGAGGGAGCAGAGGGTAATTACTCTGCTAATTACTGTTGCATATTACTCACAAACGCTACAGCCTTTCAAGTGGCACGGCAAACTTGAAAATCTGGCGAGACGTAGAGGCTTAAAACAGCAAACGCTGAGGGACGCTGACGGACGTGGCACCTTAAAAACCACCCCTGCTGTGTCTCAATGTGCATCGGCTTTACTTCCTGCGAAGCAAACCTCCGAACCAAGACCCCCCCTCTTCCACAGCCCCTCTAAACTGTTAATAAAATACCTCGCTGTTGTTCTCTCATATCCTGGGGTCGTACGCTAAACAAATAGATATACAGGCATTCATGAAAGAGCAAGCGGATCTTTGTCCCTGCAGGATAGAGTAATGCTGTAATCCTACACTGGAGCCTAAACCGGATAGGCTGGCAAACACACCCTTCTCACACTTATTGGGTGTGCGTGGAAGAGACAGACTCGTGAACAGATTAAATATTTTGACTGCTGGATAAACAGATGGATGCACATATACTGTACACTTATCCTGTTTTTATGTTATTATTTTTAAAGGTGATTTGCTCTTCAGTCCATGAGAGGTTCTTGGATTGGGCCGGTTCTTTGTGTCAGGAGTCATTATATGGGCCGTCAGGTGGATGAAAGATGTTTGCAAAGAACAGTGGAGGTTATTTTAACCCATCGGGGCGGATGCTCACCTTTAATAAAGGCAGACGTTTATTAGTCAGCAGCCATTGTTCAGGCGACCTGGGCCTAATTCAGGAAATTTAATTAGTTCATTAATTAAGTCGCTTAATGACGTTTAGTTCATGACTGACGTCACAGATTTGCAGATACGCATCTGTTTCCAGGAGGATCAAATCAGCCTTTCCTCCCTTTGTACCGAACTAAAACTAGAATCTTGAATATCACAGTAAATGGCGATGGAAGGACGAGGAGAAGCCCGCAGCTCCGGAGGCTCTTTCGGGTCTGACCGAGCAGCAGCCTGCAGCCTTCCATTAGTTCACCTGTCACGTCAGCTGATTTCGCCTTTCAAACTGGGCTAAATGTCACTAACAGGTGTCTGCCGGCCCGTTCAACCTAGCCAGAAATGTAAAGAAAAGTTCACCCTGGGAGTCTGTAAAGTCAGGAACATACTGCCAAATCCATATAAAAGCTCGACCGAAAGGTTTGTGGTTAATCCCATTCCCGTGACCCGAACCGGCTCCGGTTAGTTGGAGTTTCGGCTAATTCGGCGCTCGAACACCGACAAACGACCGCAGAGCGCCCGCCGGCTGCGGCAAACAGCTGTTTAACAGTGTAAAAAGTTCGTTACAGGCAACTTTCGTGGTATTGGAAACTCACCTTGGGACTCGGGAGGAGATGCGTCGCTGTCGTCCAGGTCCGCCATTTCTCCTGACGTCAGCTGAGAGGGATCAAAGTCAGGAACCGGCCGGGCTCGCGCTCGCGCACAGGTGGGGGTCAGCGGAGACGAGAACGGCCCTGAAAATGACCCCAGAAGTGAGAGATTCCGCTGGAAACCTACGACTAACAACTGCAATTTAACTCGTCACACGCAACTATTCATATAGGATCGTTGTTTTGGTTTTTAAAGTGGCCTAACATCAATAAATGAACCAGTCAATTTGTATTTACTTAGCTATGCTTGCTACAAGTTAGCCTTATTAGCACTTGAATGCTGCTATTAAAGAGGAATAGTTAATTAACATGAGCTGAGACGAGGAAATGGCACTGTCGTTAATGTTTTGCTGACCTCTATTGGTATTTACCGGTACTGCAGCGCTAATAATGTCACATGTAAGGACAATTTACACGTTTTAGTGTTGTTTTTAAATCTACATCATATACACCGTTATAATATTTTCATGTGACACTTGCATTTTATAGACACGGATGCATTTTTTCTATTTCCCCCCCAATTTATTATAGCAGTAACATTTAAAAGAGCTGTTGTATGTCTCCCTCAGCTGAATGCACATTTTATCCCGATGAATACTTATGAATCTATGGTTATATGGATACCTGTCTCAAAATCTCAGACTATCTATAGCAAAAACTTATCGGTTACTTTGTTAATTGCGTTTAAATTGACCATATTTTGAGCTTTTATCCAGTATAACCAGTAGGAGGCGCTCTTATCTCACAATAATCTCTTTTCATTCTGTTCATTCAGAGATTGTGGGAAGGTTTTCATTGATACATAAATACAATATTGAAATCTCGATTAACAGCTAGCGGAGTTATTAAAAACTCAGTTGTTGTTGGTATTGAATTGTTGCCTGAAATTGAATATCTGTGGTTCATCAGAAAATACAAGCAGGCAAAAATTATGCTTGACCTCACTGTTAACTGATTATGTCAGAAGGAAACATTTTGAGGAGATGAGCCCCGTTATTTCAGTTAATGCTGAGATATTTGAACGAGGATTTGCTGCCCATGGCCCAATGTATGCTAATCTCCCCTCATATCACTGCTATTTGCCAGCCTCTGCTTGTGTACCCCCCCCCCACCCCCCTGGACCCCAAGTAAACTCACTGCTGATTGGCGGCAGACAAACTGCAACCATGGCAACCAGCTGTTTGGCAAATCCTCTGTTGGAGGATGTGGAGGAGGAGGATGGATTGGCCTGTGGGTGTCTCGTCCAGACACACACGCAGACGGTGTGTGTGCAGAGAGAAATAAAATACACCGCGTTTGAGCTTTAACCCGTGACCTTCATCGCCATGGTTACTTCTTTTCCAAGCCCAACCCCTGCAGTCAAATCATCCGCTCCTCTTCAGCGTCTGCTCCTGTGTTTGTTGATGTCTGATCTCCATTTTGCCAAAAAGCCGCAGGTCGGTGCGAAGGTGCGGGGTCAGCGCCCGGGGCTGCGTTTGACTGTGCTAACATGTGCACGATGAAAGCCTCCCTGAACCGTCTGTAATTGGTTCCTAAGGGAGATGGATCCTGACCCCTCACTGGAGCAAAACCACCATGACAGGGGGGAGGCTGAGTGAGAACCTGCAGGAGGTCAGGGAGAAAACACAAAAAGGTGCCGATATTTTCTATTCTATCAGCAATAAAATAATCTCCCGCCCGGCTGGATGGACTCAGGGGACAACGTTCCTAGGTGGTTCTATGGTAACTTGTGCTAACGTTTGACCCTCTTCTGTTGATGAACGCTCAGCGATCTCCATGGAGGATCAATGAAGGTTGTGTGTGGGCTGTCGAGAGGCAGATACTCCAGGAACTGATTGATTCGGAGGGGGGAGCCGCCTCTGAGCTCCTGACTGGTTTCATTACGAACACCAGGTCAGAAGCCAGAAGCTCCTTAATTGTTTTACAAACTGAGCTGTGCATAAGATCCAACAACCAACTGTTGCAAATGAATGTGGCAATAAAGTCCCTGCAGGCCAGGACGCAGCAGCGAAAACATAGATAACATTTAGCATTTCAGACCACATCAAAATCCTCCCAACAACAGTTATCAGCATCTCCCTGCCTGGCAAACACAATAACAGCATCATCCCAGAGGCTGAGGGACCTGCCAAATTAATGTGATTGATTACAAGTGATGAGCTGGAACAGAGCCGCAGAGGCGTCGAGAAACGCCGCGGCTAATTATGCTGCGCCGCGGACAGCGCACACATGGAGACCAGCTTCAGAAATGAACCTCAGACCATGTTACAGGGGGGTTGAAAGGGAGTAACACCTTTGGAGCTCGTCAGCAAACATTAACCGCTGAGCTGCACACACTCCTCCACTGTTATTCAGCACGTTCCGGACGACTGCCTCCCTCCAGGTGAGGAGGGGGCTGACTTCTTCCTCTGCTCCTCAGCTCCCGTCTCTGCAGCCCCCACAGTCCACGTCCTCACGTTACCCCATCAGCAGCAGACGGAGGGGTTGGGAAGGTGCCTGCGTGGCCGTACATCTCCCCGAGAGCTGCTGCTTTTGTTCCTCGTAGAGCACATTCAAGAAAATGGGTGAACAAGTGCCTGGATGCTGCTTTTATTCAGCCAGAGGCACCACTGAGGAATCAAAGGTCGCGCTCTCTGTTGTTTTTGTGACATCAAATCATGGTAAGAGCTTGAAATCGAAAGTTTTAGCTACTTCCTTCCATTCAGGGAACATTCAGAATCGTATGTTTCCCCTCTGTTGTGTGTATTCGGTGTTGTTTACTCCTGTGTATGTCTGGTTTGTTTCCTTAGCATGATGCTAACAGTCGATTTAATTATCCCGTCTCTCTATAATTCACTTGAAACAGATGGTGTAATCGACACTGATCTGAAGGCACCCCCGCAGACAGACCGATCCCCTACCGAGCCCCCCCCTGTTGTCCACACACACACACACACACACACACACACACACACACACACACACACACACACACACACACACACACACAGTACATAAACAGGCCATCAGACATATGGCCATGGGACCAATGTAAACTCTGCTATTAATTCAAAATCCCTGTTATTAATCCCTCTGGTGGTTGCAACCATGTTTACAGCAACGTTGCTTCTGTCTCACATCCAGGATTCCGCGTGTTGGTGTTAGCTAAAAGAAATAGTGGGTTATAAAGTGTATACCGGTGTTCCGTCTCATGAGGTCATCCTGGATTATGGGGTCCATCTGGGGGCCGGGTGAGAGGCTCCAGTACACACCGTGGTCACATTGTGGACCGTAGGAGGAAACCAGAGTACCTGGGAAAGGAGAAAAAACCTCTGGAGTCAGGAGAGAGCTGGGATCGAACCCACAACCTTCATGAGATGAAAGGAGATAAACGCCAATCAGAGGCCTGTTTCTGTGAGGTTTTAAACTCTCAGAAGATGAAACTGTTCACCCGGAGAACAACAGAGTGGAAGAATGCAAGAAGGGAAAGATTGACTTGAAAGTCAGGATGTTAAAGTGCGTTGGTGCCTCCAACCTTTTTCTGCTGGAGCAGCAGGACTTTTCACGTGTGTGCTGGGAGATTGAATGGGCTCGTTCTAGTGAAATTAAAGAGATTTCCCACGAGGTGCTCTCCAGGTTTCACCACACACACTCACACACGCTCCGTGCATGCTAAGTGAGCCGAACACACGTGCATTTATGCAGTATTCATAACGAGGACGGCTCCTCTCAGGGATTCTGCTGTTTTAATGCTGGAATGTAATAAAATATTCAGCAAGCGTTAAAACACAATCTATTTCAATTTGTGTCCTAACGTCTCCCCCTCTTTGCAGCACACTTTAATTTGTTTCTACAGATCAGTCCCCCCCTGCCCTGTCCTCCTTACCCATGATGCACCGGGGTCCGTGTCACTGAGGAGACACGAGAAGCTGCCGCCACCTTTTCTCCCTCGTGTCAGGCTAATAAGTGATGCTGTGGGTCTGAACGGGCTGTCACACACATGAAGGAGCGCGACACATCACCCATGCGTGTCCCTGATGCTCTGGGTGGGCTGCGGGGCTCCAGAGATTAGATCTCCCAGCTGAGAAGATCCCGGAGGGGATGGGGGGGGTGCTGGCCTCCTTCATCAGAAGGATCGCTCTGTCTATTTTCCATCCCTCTCTTCTGGATTCATTGGAATGATGGATCACTGCATTCAGGAGGGGGGTGGGTGGGGTGAGGAGGGGAGAGGAGAGGAGAGGAGAGCATGGAGTAGGAGAATGAAGCAGGGGGGGATGGGAGTCATTTTACAGTAGGGGCTGTTTCTCAGTCGCGATGGTCCAGTTTGTAAAGCCAGCAGTTACACACCTCTTCAGCGCATCTGTCCATTCAGATCCAGGCCTCCGTGCTGGTGTGAGCAGCACTGATGCCAGCACGGCGCTGGTGTGACATTAGCTGGTGAGCAGCCAGCTGATGGCTGTGCTGGCAGGCGAACAGGAGGAGGAGGGGGGGGGGGCTCCAGTCTTTAGCCATTCTCCTCACATTCACCTTGCAGTTCCAATTATTCAAGGCAGCGTGCACGAGCGCGCCATGCCAGCCAGCCAGCCCCAGCTGTGAAAAGTGGGTCATGGAATTTAAAGGCGCACGCCGCCCCGTCACAGCCGCGTTTGGCTGGTTGTTTTTGGCCGACACACAGATGCATCAGCACGTGTTTGTGTGTGTGTGTGTGTGTGTGTGTGTGTGTGTGTGTGTGTGTGTGTGTGTGCAGTATCTTGCAGCAAAATCCACGAGGCTGTTTTTGGAACTTGTGTCATTCCTCATCTTCACGGATGCGTGTGCATCTCTCCGTCTGCCTTTTTGTCTGTAAACTGCCCTCTATTTTTCCACATGACTCGCATTTGTGGAGAAACCTAAATTAACCTTGACCCGTTCCCGCGCATCTCCATAAAGGCGCCGCTCCGAGGTTTCACTGTGCTGAGCATTTCCTCGCTGCTCCCAGCGGCTTGTGGCCATTGTTTTTCTACCTAGCAACAGTGTACAGTAGGACAGTAGGCCAGCATATGGGGCCAGACATGCTGCAGAGGACGGCCACTCGTGCGCATTGAGCAATAATTCATACCCCGATGAGCTCTTTACAAGAGCAGACAGCAAGCAGGGACGTCCTACTAAACTGCTGCCACATTGTGTGCCGCTGACAAGGAAGACATTAGCAGCAGGGATGCTCTAATACAGCCTTTGTGCTGAAACTCAGGGTCACATTGAGGGAAATCAGGTTAAATATAGCTTAGCTTAGCATGAAGGCACACTAGAAGGATAACACATAAAATGTTAACTGTGAAACTCTACATTTGTTATGTGGTGCTCTTCAGTTTAGGCTGACCAGCAACAAGCTTCCATCCAGTTCGTTTTCCTTCTCATTTAATTTATTATTTTATTATGCGGTTAATTTTTGTTTAGTTGTGTCATGTTAAAAACTCATCATGATTAACAGCTGAGATTTGTCTGCATTGTCTTAGACTAAGTGGTTAGCTTCTCTTTTTGTGCCTTTGTTTCTAAAATGGACTTGTCAGAAGCACTTTTGGGTCTTTTTTGCTTGCGTTCGCTGACCTCATCTTTAGAAACCACAAAAAAAGGAAGAATATTTTTAAAGAGTAAGGAGTCATTCTGCATTTTTATTATCAGCAAAAACAGACCACACACCACATTACAATTTAAAACAAGAATTCTTATTGTGGATATAGAGAAAAAACAAACTTGTAGCTGAAAAAAAATCTGCATATTTTAAATAATAAAGTATAAAAAGGAACATTTTATTTTCATGAAATCAAAAACCTCTGAGTTCCCCCTCAACATGCAAATTTAAAAAACACATGCAAATGTAAAGCTTTCTAGTATGGACACTTTTAAAACACTCTCTGCATAAATAATAAAATATCAGCCTATTGCCCCTGTACTGATTCTAGTCAGAAATAAAATCTTATGGAGTACCTCCATGTGAGTCCTGGGTGCATCTCAGATCTCAGGTTCCATAATAATCACCATTTCTTACCAAGTCACTGATTAACAAAAAAAAAGAAGAAAGAAAACTGGCTAAATGTGTTGGCACCCACATCATAAACAGTGAATCCTATATGTCCAAAACCTGGGAAGAACATCAAAAAACAGCACCGTTTAAAAAATATTCCTGGGTTCTCTCCGATGTGGTTTCAACACAAAGAGATTCTACAAAGTTGGACATGGCAGCTAAAAAAAAAAAAAGAAGTATTTTTTGCTTGATTATAAGTTTATTAAATATACTCTTCATCGATTTCTTCTGCCGTTAGCATGCAAGACGGGTCTCCCTGTTCCGGCCGTTGGTGGATGGGGGTTTGTGTCATGTGAGGGGCTTAGGGCCCACCGGAACACAGGTCATGATTGTGCCAGAGTGTGTCGGTGCACGGAGGCTCTGCGACAACAGTACATGAATAAATCCACCTCTCAAACGTGGGATTATCTAACCAAAACTCCTGCAACCTGGAAAAGTCTTAAAAGTCTAAAAGCATAGTCCCGCCCGGATTACGATACACAAACAATTGCTTTGGAAACGCCGCGTCACCCCAATGACTAATGGCATTTAGCATGGATACGCCCAGTTTTGGCACACCTTCCCTTACAGGACCTGACATGTTTCTAAGAGTTCTCAAGTTGGTTCTGACTCCACCGGGTATGTTGTCAGTTGTTAAGGTTCAGTGCCTAGGAAAACAAAAAGATCCTGAATGTCCTTGAAGGCAACATCAATCACTGTTGGAGAGGAAAACTAAAAAGAATAAATCTTTGTGCTTAAACCAAAAAGAACCGCCGATATGTGTTCTGAGAAGGGAAAGCAAAACATGGCTAGAGAAAGGCTGCCAATCATACAGGTTTCGTAGTCTCGCACAGAGAACTGCAATACCCATCATGCCTTGCTGTGGTGATGGATGTGGACGGCAATGGTGGCTAAACCCTCCCACTGCCGCGCTCACACTTTGTGCTTCGAACAAAAGCGCTGAGGAATCAGCAGGTTGGCTTCAAACTGGGACGAAGAACTGATGAAGATCACATTTCAATCACAACGATCAATGTCAACGTACAGTACATAGTTTTTAAAAGTAACAGTAAAACATCTCGTATAAAAGACTAAAACCATGCGGCACTCTGATTACATAGTGCCGCTGCTAATTTAAACACCTACAGCGGTACAAATGTCTCCTTTTATGTTACCACCTTCATTTTTGACTTGTGTGTTTTAGTCCATATGGCTGCCGGGGTCACGCGCTAGCAGTTAGCATGGCTCTAAAATGTGACACGGGTGGCTGTCAAACGGCCCAGGTTTGACGTTAGCGCGGTGACCTTTCCAGTACAGTTCAACAGTCAAATATTATAATACACCTTTTGTTCTCGTGATGGTGAGATGGATAGGTAGTGCTCTGTGTGTGGAGTTGACGGTGCAGTTTGCAGGTTATTTACTATTGCCGTTATGTTTAGATAATTTTTGCGATGACAGTCCACGTTGAGCTGAGATGTTGGTGGGTTGATGGTCGGCATCGCATCCATTATAGACCCTTCTTAGTTGGCGCGCTGAGCTTTCGCATTCCTCTTATCCTGCACAGCAACTCTCGGACAAAGTCCTGCGAGGAGGGAAAAAGCAGTCAGTTAAACTCCACTTTTACTCCCCTGTCCGGAGATGACCTCTGCCACATTCACCCTTTCACGCCGCCTTAGCGGGATTGTAATGAACGCGGCATCTGCGCCGATACTCTCTCGGGGGATTTCAAAGTGTGTGTTTGAGTGTGAGCGGGTGTGTATTGGAGGTCAGACACTTGTGAGAGGTGTGACCTTGAAGGGGTCAAACTGGGCCTCTCACACAGATGGGAGATAATGTGATTGATCTCTACTACCTTTAATGGCCAAAAAGGTCTCACCCAACACATGTGTGACAATGTTAAAACCCCCCAAACATCAGTGATTAGGTGTCAGTTACCATGGAAACAAAGCCAGCCCCTGCCCTGCCACACACACACACACGGTTAGATACCCACCTCTGTTGGTTTGTAGCAATCTGTTAGAGACTCCTGTGGATGATAAAAAAAAATTAAAAACAGGAGTTGTTTAGGGATTAAACCTTTTAGGTTTAAAACTGTTAATTTCACACACTGTGTCAGATCTGTCCTCTCTGTGTGTATTTTTAGCACAGCAAAAACAGAAGAGTGACAGAAACAACAGCTCAGATCAGGTTAAAGACTCCCTCGACTCGCATGCATCCATTTTTATCTGCGTTTGTGCAGACGTACACGCTTACGTCCATCCTTGTATTTGTGTATTACAGTTTAGTTTGGAAATAAATCACTAATTTAATATAGGTTACCATGATAATGTGTTTTTATGAACATGTTAAAACATGAACATGTTTTATTAACATCTTAAAAGAATATGCCTCGACATGTGGGGGGCTTGTGATAAATCTAAAATCATCCAGACACGCTGGGTGTACCTGCAGTTTGCTGGCTCTTTCATCATCACTGGTGACCTCCAACAGGTCATCTATGTCTATCTCCACTTCTGGCATCTCTTCCTCCTGAAAACATGTGAATACGTTTCGGTTAGTGAGCTGCTACCAGTCAAAATGGGAGTAATTTAAACCTGCATTGGAAAGAGGTAGAAAAGAAGCACCAAAAAAACCCCTAAAAACATGGTTTTGTGTCATCTGTGTCGCTAAAATCAGCCCACCCATCCGTGGTCTCACTTTCTTATGTCTTGTTTGTATTTAGAGGCTGGGATCATGAGCAAATGTCACTGGAGCAGCATCAAATGGTCTGTTAGAGGCTGTATCCTCCACAGCTCCACTTCAAAAGGTCCTGTGGTTTAAACCACGGTTGGAGCAGAGGAAGCAGAGAGGGAGGCTCAGGCCTGCAGAAGTGCCTCATTCTCCTGCGAAAAGGCTACTGAACTGCTAGATACCAGCAATATAAAAATCCAGATTCTTCATTGCCGCACCACTATTTAAACCTTGAAACAGAGCTGACTTGTCGAAACCAGCGGAATTAAATCAGGTTTCCAGAAAGATGCTACTTCAGATTCGACACAGACATTAAATACACCAACCTCTGGTCTTGGAATGCTCCATTAGTCATTAGCTTTAAATGAGCTTTTTATTAGCTTTAAAAAGCCTAATACTGATGGATCTGTGTCACTATCCTGTCAGCTATAGCAGCAGTATAAGAGGGTTGATCAGACTGTGTGTGCATGTGTGTGTGTGTAACATCTAAAAGGATTCCTGCATGCATTAGCCTGGAGCGTGAGCTGATATTCAGACACAGGAACACGGAGGATGGCAGGATAATTTGCTCTCAGCATTAAAGCCCAATGTGATTATACACTTTTTGCATAGTCTCTTTGATGTTTGCAGCATGGAATTAGCTCTTTGTAAAAGCTTTTCCTATTTTTTTTTGCCTCAAATGTGACACTGCAAGCCCGACTGTGATCCAGCTTGGAACATCATTTCTAGCTAGAATCCAATAAATCATGAATGCAAAAAAATCTGCGCGTGCGTGTGTGTGTGTGTGTGTGTGTGTGTGTGTGTGTGTGTGTGTGTGTGGGCACGTGCGTGGACTGCCCGTCAACGTGTCACTTTGATTCCGTGATGACCGTGACAAGCGTGGCCTCTGCGGGAAGCGTGACTACAGGCAATCAACAATGACAATCTCACACTCCACGCACACGCACGCACATGCACGCACACGCACGGATAAAACACCAAACTTGTTTGCTCTTCTGGTGACGGAGAGCCTAAAATAGATGAGGTCCCGCCCTCTGCCCCAGGGGAAAACGGTTCATCTGGCCAAGAGTGACAAAATAAGAGCGGCCAGTCGCGGTCTAACGCTATTAAAATATCTATGCATCCCTTCACAACTCTGTTGTTTAAATCTATTATGTCACCCCAAGTAACCAAAACCAGAAAAAAGAGGCAGAAGTACATGAAAATATTGGCTAAAAAGAGTTTGGATTAAATTGATGGGAAAGGGACCGTGCTAAATAGAACTGTAGTGCGTTCTGTGGTGTGAAGAAAGAGGAGGAAGAATTTGTGTGTTTATTGACTGGGAATAGAGAGGCGACGTGTTCTCTGGGACAACGCACAGAGTCCGTGTCAGTCGGGAGGCCAAAAGAATAACAAGTCTGTCTTTTGAAAGCACCTCTGAGGGAAATGGAGAGCAAGAAAACGCTCACAACCGTGTCAGACTGGTTCTGGTCCGTCTGGCTGAGGTGAGTCAACGCTGAAGGCATCTGGACCTGGTGACTCCACACAAAGTCTGCTCAAACTAAACACCACCCGAGGAGAAATAACCACCGACTCATGACATGTGCTGGTCAGAAGAGAGGTTAGCCTTCACTGCTACGGTGCCTTTGGATGCGTTTGTTCCTTCTGGGCTACTGTAGCGAGATTTTAACGGGCCAGATAAGCAGGTGCATGAGAAAATCACGTGTTTTGAAGATGAAGACCCCCCCATAAAAAAAGTGGGTCATGAATGTGAAGAAGCAGAGAGGGAGGAAGAGGAGGATTGTGCAACGGTTTAAAACCTCACGGCTCCTCTCTCTGCTGCGTCACATCAAAGTGAGGAGCAGCTCGAGGTGGGATGGATTCCTCTCCTGAGAGGAGCGCGATGGGGGGGGGGGGGGAGCTCATTCACGCCACAGAAAAGAGAGGAAGGGAGGTGTGGCGAGATAGCTGAGGAGACCAAGGTGAGGAAGAGGGCAGTGTGAGAAACGGTGATCCCTCTCCGCCCTTGGCCCACAAAGGATGTGACATCACTGATGTCGTTAGCTGCCGCATCAAAAGCTGATTCTTCCCCCCCCCCCCCCCCCCCCCCCCCTCCACGTCCCCAACGCTGATTCAGCCGAGCTCCAGAGGAGGCTACATCAGAGAGAGGACCCGCCGAGACAAAGGAGGAGGAGAGGAGGAAGAATTAGACCTCAAAGGAGAACTTCAGCCATAAATAACAACGATTTCTCAAACCGGAATCGTGATCAGATGACTGACAAATGCTGAGATGATTCATTTGCCCTCCGTGACGAGCCGATTCTACCGGAGCTGTTGTGTCATTCTCATAACTAAATAGATTTAATTGTTGATGATGTATTGTCTAGGAAACTGACACAGAGTCAATTCAGTCTCCAGTCAAGCTGGAATTGGGAGGAAAGTGAAGAACGCCCACACAGGTACTGGGAGAACTGATAGAAATGAACCCAACCGGAGGATCTGGCTGCTCGGGAGTCACCGCCGCCTGTTAATCCGCAGCCGTCTCTTGGCACTGTTCCACTCCGTGCAGCTAACCGAGCGTGAGGCTCCTCCCTGTAGCTAACCTATTGACAACTGGGGCCCGTTTGGCCTTTTGCCTCCAGCTAAAACTGAACTGAAAACATCGATGTCACCGAGGTCACAGGCCGTCGACCAATCAAAATCATGGATTCATTTATATGGGGAGTGAATTAGGGAAGCCTTTGTTGTGAATGCAGGCCATCCAAGAAGTGCAGCGTCCATAAATTGGGTTAACTGAGTTAAATGATTTTTTTTTTTTGGCCTTCTAAATAAAAGGTGTTTGTCTGTGGGCACGTGTGGAACACAGCTGTGGTCCACACTGGTGCCAGCCACCCTGAATGAGTCAGTGTTTGTTCACAGACACTTTAGAAACCGCGCTCCCAGTCAGACCAGTAATAAAGATCGGGTTGAGAAGCGGGACGGAGACCATAAAGTGTGTGTCTGGGACTCCTACACTGAATCAACCCTCTCATCCTCTCGTCCAAAGCCGATTTTTCTGGAAACGTGTGCAGCATTGGTGTGAAGTGGAATGGTCTAGATCAGCGATTCCCATCTGGTTTTCCTTCCTCGGCTGCAACGGCGTCACAGCTGAGTCCATTAGCGTAGCATATGTGCTAAATCGAGTGGGAAACCGAGGGAAGAAATGAAAGCATAAATAAGACGCTGGCTTGGATTGTGAATGCCGAATCCAGCTAATCTGGGAGTGCCGACATATGTCGGCGCTGTTCTTTTGTCATACGTGCATGATCGCGCACGTCAGTTGAAGAACGATGGCGAGAAGAGGGTGGATTAAACAACAGCTGAGAAGGCAGAGGAGGGCAAACACGCCGTAACCTTCACACCCGGCCTGGTTTTTGCGACACGTCTCTTGACGCCTGCCTGCCTGTTGTTTGCCTGTTTCAACAGCTGGTGGCTATCCGCCCACTTCAAAGGCCTCCTTGTCAACACTGGTGATTTGTTGGGCAGCAGATGTGTCAGCAGGTGCTGCGTGAAATGTGCCGGCGTGCACGGCGAGGCACTATTTTTGTCTACAGTTTAAAAGGGAGCAGAGGTGAAAGCGGGGCTTCCTTCCGTGCACCACAGGGTCACTCTGTCATTCAAACCTGCTGATATGGAGCAGAACCCAATGCCTGCGTGCACAGCGCTCCACCTGAGCGACGGCGGCACCGGTCTGAGGCAGAAGGCCTGTGTTCAGTTGAGTCATAGCATCGTCGGCGTGTGTTGTCTGCACATGCAGCCTGTCCAACAACCTTGGCGGTGAGATGACGCTTCGCTCTGTGTTTACGTGTCGATACACGCGCGTTTCTCCCCGATGTGGACTTCCCGAAGCTATCGTGTGACGCTAATGACTTGGTTCGAATTGCGCTGTTTACTCTGCCGCGGCCACTCGACAAGTCTCACATGACACGCGGAAGCTCGACTTTTCAGGAACAAATACCTTCAGGAGCGAGCGAGGGGAGATGACCTTGCTGGCAAGGTCACAGCAATGACGGGGGGAGGAGGGGAGCGTGGTGCAGATGGGAGAGACACCTCCATCTAGAGTTCAGGTGTTGAGGAGGAACCCGTAACTCAGAAAGAGAAGATTCATTGATTCTGTATGCGTCCTTGTATTTGCTACATATTGAGTACCAACATACTCATTCTGCTATCAAAACGAGGACATTTTTGCAATGTGGTGGCCATTTTGGCTGGTCCCCGCCACGTCCAAGGATTGTTTGGGGGTTAAGTCATGGTGTTAAGGTTGAGGTTAGAATTAGGTTTAGTTTGGGATGGTTTACCCAAGGATCTGGGTAAGAACTGTCTATTATATCCCCACAAAGTCAGAAATGCAAGTGTGTGTGTGTGTGTGTGTGTGCCCATCCATTCATGTCTAAATCGTCGTGGCAACACGCCAGCCAGGCTCTGCCACAACGCACTGGACTGTCACCGAGCCCAACTGTTACACACATGAACCCGGGCGTGCACGCGAGGCCTGAGGGAGCATTGGTGCATTTCTGCAAATGTTTGGCCGTGCACATATGAATCAATCCATTCAGCGGGAGCTCCGCCGACAGCGAGCCTTGAAAAAGTAGGCCATTACAGGGTGCCTGGCCCGATCACTCGGAGGCAGGCGCCCTGACGGCACGCCTGAAAACTGCAGCGTCTGCAGGCTCACACCACATTTACCACTCCGTCACTGTCTCTCACACACACACACACACACACACACACACACACACACACACGCGCACACACACACACACACACACACACACACACACACACACACACACACACACGCGCACACACACGCGCACACACACACACACACACACACACACACACACACTTTCTCGACCTCCTTCATCGATTGAAGCTCAGGTAGACGCATCCCATCTTTTAATCACCAACTGTAGACTCGACCCAGCGCTCTCATGCGCTCTGCCTCGGGGTAAAAAATGATGATTTATGTCTGTTGGGCTGCGATGATGCTTGCGGGCCTAAAAACTCAGTGGGGGAGGTGCACAAACGCACATTTACTGCCGGCTTGTCTTTTGAGGATGACAAAAGAGGAGAAAGATGCTTACCTGGAGGTCAAAGCAGGAACAACCCGAGGAAATGTGATAATCATCCACATATTTTAAGACACTCGCTGTGAGTCACTCTGCTATGATGAGCCACTGTACTGCATTAATAGCTGTAAAGTGGCTTTTTTCTCTCTCCCTCACTTCAAGTCTCTTTACTTTGAAGAAGGAACAGAAGCAACATCTGTCAGGAGAGCAGAGGAGAATGTGTCCCCTCTTGTCCAGAGAAGAGGAGTGAAGCAGAAGCTCAGGGTGACTTAAAATCAATCCTGTTCCAATACTGGACATAGAAAAATAAATATAACATTTCGTTATGGATTCATAATTGAAAAGCAGCCTTTGGAGTTAGCTTAGCATAGCATAAGGATTTGAACGAGGAAGACAGAACACTTAATAGTCTATCTAACTGTCCTGAATGGCATTTAATGATTGAGCTAAATAGCCGTTAGCCTTTACACGTCAGCCACATAAGTGCAGATCAGGACGGTGGATGGATATTGATTCTTATGTCACTTAGTCAAGAAGAAAACAGAAGTCTGTGGAAGCAAAATGATGCCTTCCTACTGCATCATGCAACAAAACCTCAAATAAGGGAACTTTCTTTTGATTACGTCATGTCCTAACTGAGTCATCCATCTGGGGTTTGTGTCGTTTGCCTTTTATTGGCCAGCTGAGGACAACAAGTCTTCATTTCTGGTGTCATTTTATGCCAATTATCCTGAAACACGCTTTCCAGAGATGTTCTTATTACCTGTTATTGGAAATCAAACTGTCTGTGTGCACTAACACACTCCCCTCAGCCCCTCATCTGATGCGCTACAGTATCAGGTTTTCTTATGAAACCGATACAATCGTTGACCTTTAAGACCATCCAGCGCAGCCAAACGAGCGAGCCCCCGCTTCTATTTTTCGTGTGAACGGACAGGACAGGACTGGGACTTCCTGTTTGCTCCACCTGCTCAAACGCTGCCGCTATCAATCCTGCAGACGAACCCTTGACAGTTCAGCACTTCAGAACAATCGCATGCTGGTCTCGTTATCTTTTCCGCTCTCTATCGTGGACTGGCAGCGTCAGACATGGCGAGCGCGCCCGGGGACTATCATGTGACATTACAGCCCCTTTTGCTACGTGATGCGAGGAAGTGTCCTGACAAGATTAATGTATCTGTAGCCACACAAATGGAAGCGAAGCATCTACAGAGTAATCTGAGGAGGCGAATGCTGCCTGACCGAGCTGGACCTCGGCCCTGGGTTGGTGCAGACTGGACGACTTTTTGGTTTGGGTGAACCTGCTGGTGGCCGACCGACACGCAGGCCGGAGCGCAGCTATGAAATATAAACCACACTCAGGCTGGCTCCGAAGCTCTGACTCTCTATAAGAGAGGGACTATAAAAAGAATAGAGGGTGCTGGAAAACCATGATGACAGGACGCACTTTTTCCTGTATTTCATTCCCTCGTACGTGCGCATGTAGGGCGCCTGCTGCAGTGACGATTCTGCATTGCAATGACAGATTTTATCCTTTTGTGCGTCCTTCGGCTCTGGTGTTTCCCTCCTGCGTGTGCTGCAGGGACACAAGCAGGCATGACTGACGAACCACCTCAACACTACAAAGGTGCTTCATTCACCCCCCAGCAGGACTCGAGCAGCTTCCTGTCTGCTCACCTTGCCCCCCTCGAAATGGCTGATGTGACAGGCATGCCGAGCACGCGCGTGCAGAGCGTCTGTGGCCAGGAAAAGAGGTGATTGGCTGGTGGAGAGAGTCAGAGCATCAGCACATCCGTAACCCACTGCCCTTCTTCTGAAGTCTCCAGCACCGTCCCCTCCCCCAGCTCGTCTCAGGCACGGTGAAACCGACCGCATGAAGCACCGCACACACATGCACCTACACCTATAGAATTCCTCTGGAGATATCCTCTTTTTACATTTTAATCTGAATTGTGGACATGAACGTGTAGAACACGAATGCAGCAGGTAGAGGAGAAAACCTCCAGGTGAAGGTGGAGGGCTTAAAAAGGCAATTTTTTAAAAAACAACCCTAAGGTTTTTCTCTTTACGCGCTCTTCCAAATCCGTGATATTCCAGGTTTGCCTGTTCTTAAGAAAATCAAGGTCTCAATCTGAATCGGCTCCCAGATAAGCAGCAGGTATCAGCGCTGCAGGACAAAGGCGCCCGAGGAGTTGAGGATGCGGCTGCGTAATTCTGAGGTCTGAGCCTAAATGAATGGAATGTGAGATCTTCCTCAGCTGAATCTGGGAAGAGGCCGTGTGTGAAGCAGATTCCTCGCGTGTCATTGAGGCGGCTTTCCTTCCTTCAAAGGTGCATCGAGGTGCAAATCTCCACTCACCTCGCAGTCGTACAACTCGCTGAGCTGCTCGATGATCCACTCCTCCAGAACCAGCCTTTTCCGCAGCTCTTTCCTGTCATACTTCACAGTCACTTTTCCCTGTTTCTTTTGGACCGGGTCCTCCCCGGTGGTGATGGGTCCGGACCCCACGCAGCCCACCCCGGACGAAGCTTGGAAGAACACGCGGCTGCCGGCGGTGGGCAGCGGGGCACTGGTCTCGGTGCTGGCGGCCGACATTGCAGGACGAGAACTGGGTCGGTTTAATGAATGAGCGGGGTTCCTCGGTGCCGACAGTGACTGAGTGTTCGATGCCCGGCGCACAGGAGGATGGTGAGGAGCCTTTTAACAGCTGCTATTTAAAGCACAGCGCCGGAGAGAGGGGAGGGGGCGGAGCTACCGCTGTAAGAAATGGGTGTCAGGAGTTTAATTCATGTCAAATAATGGTTTTACTGTGCGCTGTGTGTTCTGTGCCAGGGAATAACGCATCAAATATCACAATACATACTGTCATTGACGTGACAGTTGTTTGAGGAGGTTTTAGAGCCATCCTGTCTGGTTGAGTAACGCACAAACTCCCGACCTTCAGCATCATTTCCAACATATAACGTTGCATTTTAAACCCATCTATTGTTTTTGAATATTTTAGTTATTGTCGTGCAGCTGACTAGCTTTTTTTTTTTTAAAGTATGCCAGTTTTTGGCAGGGGCACTCTTTTGGGTCATTTTTTGCAGCGCGCCACTCAGATTCCCTCAATGGCTCCTCTGCGCACCGGAGCGAACTGGAGAGGTGACGGCAGGTGAAAGCTTTCGAGGGTTTGCTGCACTTGCATCAGACCATTCATCCGTTACACTAGCAAACGTTTCATTTCTTTTTGCCAGTTAAAACCTTTATGTCTTAAATTCGCACCAACCTGCGCGAGTCCTGCATCTCGACGTTTCACCCCGGCGTTGGTGCCACCTGTCGCCCATTTAGAGAAATACAAGTCAAAATTGAGCTAAATACAATTTTATTAATTCTCCCATGGACACCGCAAAGATTAATTCAGGTGTGACATAAGCAACTTAAAAGTTGTAAATTTCGTGTGGTTTTGGATCAACATTGTTTGGTGTGTGCTGGTGCCATACTGCCTCGCATACATCAGATAAACGCAGACACATATTGCGAAAGCAATGATAAGAGTAAACACAGCTAAGGTTATGGGATGTGTGGACCTCCACCAAATGTACCCACCCACCCGGCATACGTCAGTCCGTTGGTACATTGTTACGTAACATCAGGACAAGTGGGTCCCACAGTCATGGCTCTCCTGTCCGTCCTCACGCCCGTCCTGGCGCTGGTCCTGTGCCTGGTCCTAGGTTACATGCTGGTGAAGTCCAAGGACGCGGAGACCCCTTCCTCACGCTTGAAAGCAGCCAAGGTAGACTCTAGACCCTGGGTCGACCAAGAAGTCCAGGATGACACCGAGCTGGAACAGCGAGAAGACGGTAACGCACAATCTTTCCCCTCCTCATTGTGGCAGTTTTAAAAGCGCCTCAGGTCATTTTGTACAGCTGCCTCTAAATTTGAATAGTTACTGAGTGTAAAGTTTTTTTTCTCTTCTTTCTCGTTTTAGGCCAATTGATTTAATATTCAGCCAGTCTACTTTTATCAAGCAACACAGATGTACTTTAAGGGGGGCATTTACTTCCTAATAAACCAAACCCAGAGGAATGTTACTTGGATTTTTGATAATTGTGCAACATTAAATGAGCTAAACAATATGTAACCAGAATGTGTGAAAGCTGTGAGGCATTTGGTGAAATATTTCTGGGTAAATGGTTTACATTGGGGGTTTTTCAGGACAACTGGTGTTGGGAAATCACATTTTCACATTTAATCAAAAATGGAGATTTTTCACATTTCTTTATTATCATCAGCGAATGACTCCATTCATGAACAACTGTTCCCTAACAAGAACAAGCAATGACATCATGTTGACATCTGTTTTGCAATTTTAAAGTGCAAACAATCAATCCCTTTTGTGGGATGTTACATTTTAAGAGGGCGATGACTGGGTGGACAGGAGTGAGGAGCAGGACATTCCACATGTTCCTTACTCAGCAATGCGTTATCCAGAGGAAACAATGGTGGAAAGATCCAAGGAATTTTACAGGCTGCTTAACCAGCGTAGAACGGTCCGCTTGATCAGCCCGGAGCCCGTCCCCCGAGAGGTCATCGACAACGTCATCCTCACTGCAGGCAAGTGTGCCTCTTGAGACAGGGCTGACATAAAGTAGGACCTGAACTCCAGTTCAATTCTTCCTTTGTCTCGTTGCCGTGGACAGGCACTGCACCCAGTGGAGCTCACACAGAGCCCTGGACGTTTGTGGTCGTGTCAGATCCCGAGATGAAACATCAGATCAGACAGATAGTGGAGGAAGAGGAGGAGGTCAACTACCGTCAGAGGATGGGGGACAAGTGGGTGAAAGACTTGGCTAAATTAAGGTAAGCAACAAAAACTAGAAATTAAAAAAAAACCCAAAAAACTCCATCATTTCAAGTTCACAGAACTATATAGTCATTCTCCTTTTTGCAGGACAAATTGGATCAAGGACTACCTGGACGTCGCTCCATACCTAATCCTCATCTTCAAGCAGACTTATGGGATTTTGCCAAATAACAAGAAAAAGACGCATTACTACAATGAGATCAGCGTGTCCATAGCCAGTGGGATCCTGTTGGCTGCATTACAGGTAACGCTCAGTTAATCTGATCGGTCATGCCCTCTTCAGTTCATCATAAAGGCTGTCAAGATGCACGTGGGATCCATCCACTGGCAACATTTGTCACACAAGTGTTATTTTATTTACTTCAGAACGTGGGCCTTGTCACCGTCACATCGACACCCCTAAATTGTGGCCCCCAGCTCCGGCTCCTCCTCAAGCGTCCGGCCAACGAGAAGCTGCTGATGTTGCTTCCAGTGGGTTACCCCGCTCCGGATGCCACCGTGCCGGAGTTGGAACGCAAGCCTTTGGAAGATATTGTGGTGCATATCTGACAAATATTAAATAAAAAAAGGTTAAAGCATGCTTCACGGCAATATCTCTTTATTTATCTGTCCATCATCACGATGAAAGATTTTTATAAATGCTGTTGTCAAACAATATATTGGTTGATAGATTCATAAATAATGAAGAAAAGCATAAGCATGTGCAGAGCTGCACCAAATTATATGTAAATTACTTTGCTAGCCTACATATTCAACACTCCTCCACGCTAAATGTGTGAGTATCACAAATATAATAAATTTTTGTCACATTCAAACACAATGAAACCTGTTCCAAACTGCTTTTATGACACTTTATTTTTGCTGTTCGCTGGTTTCTTACCGTATTTCAAATAACCACGAGGGGTCAGTAGCGACTATGGCGTTTTCCAACCAAACCACAGAAGAAGAAAAGTCGCATTGCGCATGCGTACACCACGTACACCGTTAAACAGAGCCAAGCGTCTTCTCTGGATGCTAGCTGGTTAGCTAACGCTCTGTCAAGTCGAACACATCAGTCTTGAGGGGGGAAGCGCGGCGCTGGAGAAGAAGGGCGACCCGAGTGTCGCTACGAAATGGCCGGGCAACAGTTCCAGTACGATGACAGCGGCAACACATTTTTCTATTTCCTTACGTCCTTCGTCGGATTAATTGTAATCCCAGCCACATATTACCTCTGGCCTCGGGATCAGAATGCTGGTAAGGCCTGATATCTGGCTCCTTGCTAACTCAGCTAAGTAGGCTATGCACACCTAATTCGCCCAACATTAAGTGAACCTCATGCATTTAAAAAACCAAAAACCTGTGGAAGTAATTGCGTCTACCCTCTTGCTTTATTTGAAGGTTGTCTAAACTATTCTAGTGTAACATTCACTTGCAAACGTTCCAAGCTGTTCACAGGTCACTTCCACCCACTGTTTAGCGGTTAGTTCAATCAGAATAAAATCAGATCTTAATTGTATTAATTGTATTTGCTATGCTTTTGTCTTTTGTGGTGGCTTTTTTGTTTAAATATATGCAATTATTCCGCTTCAAGCCCTAAAGCCAATCACAGTTCAGGTTCTGACCCTGATAAATCCTTATCTAAACATTATTTGTTTGTCAACAAATAATATATAACAACACCGGTTATGCAATGTAATCGAGGGAACCTAGCTGACTCATTGTATACGCATTCGAACAATGATATCGTAAAACATGGGATTAATTAACTATTCTTTATTTAGACATAGATTTATTACTTTATAGAGACACACACAAGCCTCAATATTTGTGCCACTAAAACTCAAGCAGCTGTGATCTAATCAGTGACCTTATCAAACTTTATTATTGAGTTCGCTGATTGTCTTTGCAGAACAACTGCGTCTGAAGAGTCTGCGGAGGGTCCATGGCAGGTGTCTCTGGTACCGGCTCAGGCTGATGAAGTCTCAGCAGAGCATCGTTCCAACCCTAAAGTGAGTCTGCCCCCCACCCCTGGATTCTGTCAAAGGCAACAACATGTGCACACATTTAGGAAGTGCGGATGAATTCCGACACATGGCTGGCAGATGACTGGCTGTCCTTTGAGTCGCCGCTTTTGAAACCAACTTTCTTGTGGCTCCTAATGCTTAAGACTGAAGAGAGGCTCGTGAAGGATATTTCTGTGTGAAGCATTTGAATTTCAGCTTTGTTTGCTGTCAGATATTTGAGCCGTTGCCGCTGTTTGGTTCTGACTTATCTGTTTACACTGCAGAAACATCGTCAATTTCACTCCGGTGTGTGTGAAGAAGGGCTATAACCTATTGTAACACATAAGAAGACTGGAGTTTACAGTTACACTTTTAAATCTTCTTTTTGAGTGCTTTTGATGTAAACTTAATGTCACTTTTATCTATCTATGCCGGTTTTCTTGGTTGTGTTTTCTGGCTTGATGAAAAGATGGTGGTGTTTTGGCTTTTTTCATCCTTTTCTGCCTTCTTACCCTCTCCACTGTTTTTTTTAATAATGCTTTCACTTCTTTTCCCTCATCTCAAATGTGCACCAGGTTGTTTTTACTCTGAGAATTCTTTATTTGTACGATCGTGTTTGTGACTCGGAGGCGAAATGTCCTCTGGAAACCCGAGAAGCCGACTCCTCCTCAGAGCTATGCAATGCTGATGATCATTATGTGGATATTTTAGGAAGTAATCTTTGGGTTGCCAACTCAGGCAAGTGCACAGTTGTCATGGGAACAGATGCTGCAGATCAGGCCATGGGGTTTTGCCATTGTCATGGCAACAAGTTCAACTACCATGCATTTGTACCAAGGACGGATGGTGCCGTGCTTGTCTTGCTGTCTTGTTTATATGCAGTAGATTAAGTTAAAGCTCTCTGGAGCGTGGGCTGCAGATTGCCTGTGCATAATAACTAATCTAAAGCCGTACCACAGTTCCAGCGACAGAACCAGAATTATTTATAATGGTGCTAAAGCTGGGTATTTGTAATTTTTTTTTCTGCCTTCTGATTTTCAGAAAAGCAGCCTTGTTGTTTGGCTGGGCCGTGTTCCTGCTGCTAGCTTACAAAGTGTCCAAGCTGGACAGGGAATACCAGGAGTATAACCCTTATGAAGTCCTCAACTTGGACCCGGTAAGCACTCACCGCAACCCCCAAATGCCTTTCCTTTAGGATGAATGAAACATTTCTGTTGAGGTCTAAATGTGCGTCTCTTTAGGGCGCATCGTTGTCAGAGATCAAGAAGCAATACAGAGTGTTGTCACTCAAATACCACCCTGACAAACGCGGGGATGAGGCCACGTTCATGAGGATCGCCAAAGCCTACGCCGCGTAAGTGGCGTTCCTTTCTGAGCCAGGCGGGAATGCATTTGTATTATCAGGAACGTGATAAATCAGCCTGAGGCAAGTGATTGATCTGTTTCCCTGTGGTCCCTCCCAGCCTCACCAATGAAGAGTCCCGCCAGAACTGGGAAATATACGGCAACCCGGACGGACCGGGAGGTGAGTGCCGATGCCCGAGTTCATTTGTCTTTCCATGTTGACTTGTTCTGTGCACTCAAACACAGTGATTCATCGTGACAAACAAAAGGATGCAGAAGGGCACTCATTCCAGCAGGGCCAACAGCCAGGCCCGTTAACGGGGCACCACAGACGCACGTCTAAACCCTGTCACGCGGTTTGCTGTTTTAAAGAGTTTTGTTTTCTGTCTGTTTGCTCCTCGATCTCCTCATGTAGCCACCAGTTTTGGCATCGCCTTACCTGCCTGGATCGTTGACCAAAAGAACTCAATGCTGGTAAAGACTCATTGATCTTTTTCTTTGACACGCATGCTGAGGTTGTCTAGAAATGAACCATTTGCCTGTTATCCCTCTTCAGGTGCTGTTGGTGTACGGATTAGCCTTCATGGTCATCCTTCCTGTCGTTGTCGTAGGTCTTCCCGGTTTTCCCAGCTGTGTCTTGCACGTCCTTTGTTTGTTCTACTCACTTCTTTCTCTTCTTTCTCCACCGCCTGCCACAGGGCACCTGGTGGTATCGCTCCATCCGCTACAGTGGAGACCAGATCCTCATCAACACCACCCAGCTCTTCATGCACTTCATGTACAAGACGCCCAACATGAACATGAAGCGTGAGTTCAGCATATCACTAGACCAACGCTCTCTCAAAAGTCTTCCGTCGCTGCTATTTTGAGTTACTGATTTCACCCCACCCCTCCAGGGTTGGGCATGGTTTTGACGGCGGCGTTCGAGTTCGACCCTCGCAGCAACAAGGAGGCCACGATACGACCAACAGATAACATCGAAGTTCCGCAGGTGAGCGTGGTTGCAACTGAGTGTCTGGTTACCTGTGCTGCTTTATCAGGTCAAAGACGATTCATCCCCCCGTCTGTCTTGCAGCTCATCCGTGAGTTGGGAAACATTAATGTGAAGAAAAAGGAGCCTCCCTTCTGTTACCCCTACAGTATGAAGGCCAGGGTCTTGGTGCTCTCCCACCTTGCACGTATGGATGTGTCAGAGGAGTTAGAAGAAGGTAAAACACTCAAGTTCACTTTGCATGACCTTTGCATTTTAAAGCCACAGTATACCCTCCTCCTCAGAGGTAAAGTGCAGACTGTGTAAAGTAGTTTAATCAGTTCTTGCATACGTGCACTCTTGAATGGTTATGATGTGCAGCGTAAATGAACTATGCAAAAAGAAAACTTTTGAACAGGCTGCAAGTTTGAACTGAAACCCTGAATTCGGGAGCAACGACGTGTGATTTCCATCTGTTTCAGATCAGAGGTTTGTGGTGAGGAAGAGTCCAGCTCTCCTCCAGGAGATGATCAACGTGGGCTGCCAGCTGACCATGATGGCCAACAGCAGAGGAGGTACGTTTAAACATGCCAGAGTCTTCACAGTTAAAAGCCTCTGTGTTCATTCTGTTAAACGGTGTGGTGTGTGTGCCGTCAGGTTTCCACGCTCCCCGGCTGGTCACCATAGATAACTGCATGAAGCTGACGCAGATGATCGTGCAGGGGCTGCAGGAGTCCAAATCTCCTCTTCTGCAGCTGCCTCACTTTGAAGAGGAACACCTCCGCTACTGCATCTCAAAGAAGGTAACTGCAGACTGTGCATGTCAACAAGGACACACAGATGATAGTAAATCTTAGTCAGTGGCACTGTTGTCCGAGCCGTCGCTGTCACGTTTGTCCTCCTCACCAGTACAAAGTCAGGTCCCTGCAGGACCTGGTGAGCCTCAAGGACTCGGACAGACGCAACATGCTGCGCGTCTTGGGGGAGGAGAAGTACGATGAGGTCATGGCCGTCTTGGGGAGCTTCCCTCATATCACCATGGATATCAAACTGCAAGGTGGGTCCTGTGATACAACGGTACGTTGGCTAAATGTCCTGCGGCATGCTTGACCTGCTCTCTTTCTGCTTGCAGTTCTTGATGATGAAGACAGCCATAATATCACAGCTGGGTCTATTGTCACTGTAACTGTCACCTTAACCAGAAAACGGATGGCGGTGAGTAAAGGTGGAACTGGGAATGTAGTGAATACTGGGACTAGGGAATATTGCAATTCACAGATTGGCCGCTAGAGTGTGTTGTCTGCCTGTAATAGCATGTGTTTGTCTATAGGAGGTGTTTGAAAAAGAGCAGGAGTCAACACAGTGCCTTCCAGATGAGTCCACAACAACAGAAGAAACGGTAGAAATTGATCACATAAACGAATCAAAATTTAATAACTGCTGTCATTATCTTAAAACCGGTTGACTATTGGTCACCTGAACACGTATTACTATGTTTTAAAGCAAGCGGACTCGAGTAAAACCAAAACAAAAGTGTGGCAGAACAAGAGTAAAGGGGCTAAGAAGACAGCCAAGTCCAAGAAGAAGAAATTAACGAAAAAGAAGACCACACCTGCTCCCGCCAAAACCAAGCAGGCCAACGGCAACGTGGCAGGAAACGTGCGTATCCAGATCACCTAACATAGATTATTCTGTATTAAAATGATCTGTTCTGATCCTTGGTGTGGCTCTCCAGGAAGCTGCGGCAGCAACAGTGAAGGAGGAAGAGGACGAAGCCTCGGACAAGGGCAGCGAGTCCGAGGAGGGCGAAGCCAACAAAGACTCTCCTAGCGAGAGAGACGACGACAGCGACAAACAGAGCGACACGGAGGTGGACGAGATGGCCGGGGACGACGAAGAGGTCAGAGAACTGTCAAAACAATCACAGCACAGAACCTCCTCAATCGATAGGTGCTCCCAGACATCTGCTAACTCGCTGCTCTCCTCTTGGCCGTGTCAGGAGTGGGAGGCGTTGCAGCAGAGCATCCAGCGGAGGGAGCGGGCGCTGCTGGAGACCAAGTCCAAGGTGACGCATCCTGCTTACAGCCTGTACTTCCCCGAGGAGAAGCAGGAGTGGTGGTGGCTCTACATAGCCGACCGCAGAGACCAGACGCTCGTCTCCATGCCCCACCATGTCTGCACACTAAAGGACACGGAAGAGGTGAGCGGACTTTTAGATTTACATTGTACCTGCTCGGAGAAAGCAACACTTCCTGTTCTTTATTTAGCAAGAGCAAAGACCAAAAATGCTCATTTTGTTGTAAAGATGCTAATAAGTAGTAGAGTTTTCCCCCCTGTTTTCTTGGAACACAGAAGTCACTTGCAAAACTCTGTTGCTAGGCAACACTAGCACTCCCATCATCATATCCTTAGAGGAGGTGTCTGCACAGTTTGCACTTTGGATCTGTGCTTGTCAAAACGTGGCTCCTGAAAGGAGCGTTAATAAATAAAAAGGAGCACAGCGGTTCAGCCTGGAACTCTTCTGTTATTTGCTGTTTGTGTTGTCTGGCTGCCTCCAAACTGCAGGTTTGACAGATAATGTATGTTTTATTTCTTTCGAGGGCAAAACTGCTGCTTTCAGATTTCCTTCCTGTTCACGGCTCATTCCCCGAATAATAATCGGCCCCATTGTGCTTCTAATTACATGTTTGCCATATTTATTTGCACAATGAGGGGAGGCTGGTCTCATATTTACTGTCGGACCCTGTAATAATGCAGCGCTTCATTCTTCTGAGGAGACAATTGTAAATTTTTCTACACTTTTTTTATTCCAGGTTGAGCTGAAGTTTCCAGCACCTTCCAAAACAGGCAACTACCAATATTCTGTCATCCTGCGGTCAGATTCCTACCTGGGACTGGACCAGATCAAACCACTAAAGGTGACAGTGACGCCTATGCCGTCGCCTTGCCTGTCACATGAGCCAGAATTATGGTGTGTAACGTCAAACCTCTGTCTTCAGCTGGAGGTCCACGAAGCCAAGGCTATGCTGGACAATCACCCTCAGTGGGACATCCCCGACACGGAGGAGGAGGACGAGGAGCAGGAGGACAGCGACGGCATCGAGGAGAGTGAAGACGACGACGAGGACAATGACTGAACGTGGACGCGCACGCCCGGCCCTCCCACCCACCTCTGACCCCACAGCAACACTCAAGAGTAACAAACAGGGAGCAGCGAACCCACGCAGAGTCCTCAGAGACAGTTTGTACACACAGAGCCCCCCCCCTCCTTTATCTTTACAATAATACTGACTGTGACACCCCTTCCCCCTGCCTTCCAGTTTCCTCTTTTATACAGAGACTTGAAGATTCACACAGTTCTGTGAATATCGGGCCCGTGTTTCGGGGGGGTGGGAGCTCCAGTGTGCGTGAGTATTTCGGGTGCGTGCGTTTGGAACCTTATATGTGTTTGTACAGGTATGAAAGTTTGACACACTGTGGACTGGAGGACCTATTCGAACCTTTTCTTCTTCCTGAAAGAGGAGAGGGGGTGCCTAACAGCTAATTCAGTTCCAACTAAACAAACCAGTGACCTCCTGTGATGGAAATCTGACAACTTTCCTTGTTTCAAAACTTTACGCTAATGATTCTTCCTGTGGGACACTGCGGAAGCGCGTGTCTCCCCTCAGTCGACCCACTTGGATGTTGACTCACTCTGGCACAAGGGGGCGCCACAGAGTCGTCGTGATTTGATTGAGTTCCACTGTGACCCCCCCCCCAGCCTGTCAGCTGTGCTTGTGTTGACTCTGAGTGTGTGTGTGCGTGCGTGTGTGTGTGTGTGTGTGCGTCATTAGCCGTGTTCTGTTCCAGCCACGTCATCCTCATTCACTACGGTTTTCTGAAGACGGCTGTGTTAAAATTGCTTTCTTTTGCAGTCTTTTCCAAACCTTTAGTCTGTTGAAGGGGCTCAGACTCTGGGCACACACAACGTGCATTGTTTCAGAGAACTTGCTTTCTCCTCTTTGTGTATTTTTTTCTTTCCCTCTTCAATCATAGCACATTCCAGTGTACACTCATCGTCCAAAAGGCCTTATAAATGCATCAGAAATACTCGGGTGCCACGCACCAGGAGTACTTGATAGAGCAAAAAAAAAAACAAAAAAAAACCTTTCTTTAATTTTAGTTTGTATGACAGATTTAGGTTTTTGTTTTAGTGTTGTCATAGTAACCTCTAGTCCCGCTATACATATCACGGATTCTGCCATGGCAACACACCTCACAGGTTATATCTGCTAAACGAGGGCGGCCGACCCAAAGCATCGCGAACAAAGAGCTGCTCGGACCTGTGGGACTGAGCGGTTTGTGCGCAGCACCTTCCAGAATCACTGCTGAACAAACGTGCTCTTCTAATAAGGAAAAACAACTGCCCTCTGAGGGGAAGGTGCTCTTTTCTGCTCCCTCTTCACGTCCTCCGTCTGAGGAACGGCCGCAGATTCTGTCGGTTATCTTTCTGTTACCACCTTTGCTGTTTTACTCTCCATCTGTTGCATCATAAAACTCTTCACACTGTACAGTGACACTTTGGTAGATTTTTCAAACACCCACATCCAACAGTTGAGCTTCTTTTAATGCTGCATTCAAGTGCGTTAGGCTGACTCTCTGCACACACACATACACACACACTCGGGTTCACTCCAGCCTGTAACTGGTGTAATATTCTACTCCGTATTTATCAGTCTGCAATAGAATGTAGCGTCGGTTGTTCACACTGTGGGGGACAAACTAAATTGCAGCGAGGATGAATACCCCTGATAGATCAGCATCCCGGGCTGGCAGGTTTGGATGAAACTACCCGACGACTATCTGCCACTTTTGTTTACAAAGGAACTGTCAGTGTAAATGGAAAAATATATTATTTGTATTTAAAATCATTTCAAATAAAAACTTTTGAATGAGAGGAGTTGTATTTTCCGAGCCAGCGGTAAATGCCCCCGAGCGCCCCCCAGTGGCTGACCGTCGCAAAGGTGTGACGCACGCTAACTGCCAACAATTGGTGGCGCTAATCTGTTTTATAAAGAGCGAATATTTATGATTCTAGGATGAGTTATGTTGTTGACATGTTTGAAGAGCTTCTCCTCACATCTTGTTCACACATGCAGCAGACCAGAGCTTTCCCACGTGCACGATCTTGGTGGTTTGACAGATGATCAAAGCAGAAACGCACCAACTGCATGAAGCACGACCAAACGTCCAGCTTTTGGACATTTCTGTGCGCCAACAGATTCTCCTGCTTACACCAGCTAAAGAGACACTTCCTGAGGACCTCCTGCTGCTTTCACACCTGGGAGCCTCACCTGGCTCTATCCAGGTGAGGCTCCCAGGTGTGGGATGTTTAAATCATCTAAGAGTGCGTTATGGAACAGTCAGAATTCTGTGTGGAGCCTCAGTGACTCGCGCAGAACCCGAATTATCTTATTTGTGAGTCTTTTTTGGACACGTCGCTGCGCGTTAACGGGAGGGTTGAAGCTCCACTATTTCCCTGCGCGCCCTCCGTTACGCAGCTCTCGCGCAGAGGAAAATTCCCCCCCCCCCCAAACAACCCTTTGCTCCGAAGGACGTCGCCTCCAGTCGGACTGAGACCCGGACTGAGCCAAGACCGAGAGGGCGCCGGTGTTTGCGCCGCCGCTGGCGCCTCTTGCAGCGGCTCGGCGTCGGTGCGCAGCCACGAATGGATCCAGGGCAAAGAGTCACCCACGCTGAGGTAAAACCGACCCTGATTCCAACATTTTAGCCACAGGATCACAAAAACCTCGCGTGCGTGTGTGTTTGTTTGTCTCTTGGTGTCACTTTAAACGTAATGATCATTTAATAAAGGTTCTAAAATCACATTTCCATCACAAATATCCCTCAACTTCATGTAAGTCTTGACCATATCACCGAATTTCATTATTACCGGCGTAGGACAGATATTGATTAGGTCCCAAACTCTCTAAATTACAATCGATGTGATTTAATAACAATATTAAATCAGGGTATTCATCAACATCCAAAGTTGCGAGTTTATGTTCTCTGAAAGGAGCTTTTAAATACAGATAATAAAGACATTAATGATACTCAGGACACTTTTACACGCGTATGATGACATGGTTATTCTTGTTTTTACCGTAGTTATATAGATTTTATTTTATTTTATGGATTTATTAGATTTACACACTGGCATCGTGGCAGGAGGAGCTGCTCACTGCTTCCTTCTCTCCAACCAGTTTGTTGAGTTATGGAACCAATAATGTCTCCAGTTTGATCTCTCCTGCTGTGATTTAAGGTGACAACATCCAAAAATCTCCTATTTGTTAGAGTATGTTTGGGTGTGCGTGTGTGTCTGTGTGTGTGCGTGCGTGTGTGTGTGTGTGTGTGAGAGAGAGAGAGAGAGAGAGCTGGGTTGCACTCTGTTTCATCAAATCCCGTTTTTTAAATTTTATTTTTCATGCACCCCCCGAGCTCTGCATCTGTGAGCACAGCTGGGTGATGAAATGTCTCCTTTCGTGTTTTGAAACATCAACTTTTTGATGTTTCCATGGGTGTTTGTTCGTCTGTTTGTTGGGGGACTGAAGGCAGTGTGGGACCAGATGGACCCGTCCCATAGGACCAGGTCCCTCACCTAAAGGGACCCTCACACAGAGCTTCTGCTGAGGGCCAGGGAGGCACGGAGGCTTCACCCTCCATTCACAGGGTTGCCTCCGGCGTGTTAGGTTACACCTGATGACCCAGGTGCGGCCCCTCCTCCAGACCGTGTCCCCGCACGCTCAGCTGCCCCTGTTGCTTTGGGGCCCAGAAAATGTCTCTCCTCTTGTGACTCTGTAGCTCAAACAAATGAAAGAGAAAATGAATGTAATAGTTGAGCCCCCGTCCCTTTATTTCAGCTCTGAATTGGTTAAATCCAAAAGGTCATTCAGTCAACGACGCAATAAATTCATCGTCTCCGACACTTGGGCCATTAGCAGAGCCGCAGCTTCCAGTTAACCACCATTTTATTCTTTTGACCTTTGAACTGGTGATTATGCAGATGCTGCTTCTAATTTCCATTTTTCCTTTGAACCCCCCCCCACGTGTGCCCATCTGCCTACTTTCATTGAAAGTACAGAAACTGATTTGTAATCACCTGGGCCTGTGCTCTGCTTCCAGTCTCTCCACATGTCCCGCCTCCTCGGCATGAGACTGCGTGGAGGGCGGGATTTGAACCCCCATCCACGCCTCCGAACGGCTCCAGCCGATCCTCGTGTCTCCTGGCTGCCTGCCGCTCTCAGGAAAGGTGTTCGCCTCCGCCTGCGCCTGGACCACCACGATGGCCGAGGACGAGGCTGCTGGCAGCTGGTGGGCCTGGGGGCGGAGTCAGAAGGAGGTGGGTGGGGTCTAAACAGCCAGGTGCCCGAAGGTAAGTAGTGATTCTCGTTTTCATAGTGTAAAAACCCGTGCGTGTGTTTCTGTGTCTGAGGATCTTCAGACATATGTTATTTATTTATTTATTTATTTATTCCCTCCATCCTTGCCTATCTGCTGACTCTGGCGCAGGATCTTTTTTTTTTTTAACTGTCTGTTACCATGGTGATGGCCTCACTGAGCTGTAAATAAATTCAGGGAGTTTGTTTCTTTGATTAAACAACACACACTCACACACACAGACAGACACATGCGCGTGCACGCACGCACACACACACACAGTCATGATTTCAAAAATGTAATTAAGCTTGTAGTATGTGTTTGTGTGTGTGTGTGTGTGTGTGTGTGGGTGGGTGGATATTATACGTTGTTTATATTGCACGCCTCTCCACAGTTGGCATAAATCACCTCATTGCATTTTCTCCTCAGCACATCCGAATCCGCAGCTTTGGAGTGAAGTTATGCTAATGTGTGCTGGTCACTGCTGCGTTGCCGTGGCGGGAGCTGCTCTCCAACGCTGTCTGCCGCAGCATTCAGGAGACAACATCCCCACGTCAGAGTGCAGCACTGGGTGAAGGGCTTCACTGATCACCTAATTGCTTAATTAGCCATAAACAAATGGAGTGCCGCCCCAAATCCATTGTGTTTTGTGATGCGACGGAGCAGATTTTCCTCTCCTCTTCCCCCTCTCTGCTGCGTCTCATTATCTGCCAGTATTAATGCAGCTCCTACCTCGTATTCATTTCTTTTCTAAGTAAGAGATAATTATCTGCTCCCCCTCAGTCTGGCTCTGTCCCTATCGTGATGCGCCATAATGAGACAGGACTGATGGAGAAGGGACATCAGGATTAATCTCTGTGCGTAATTACTTTTATGATTTATAGAACCCCCCCTTTCACCCTCGTCCTCCTCTGGCTGCTCTGCTGCTCTCAGCCAGCCAGTGGGGATGAATTGTGCCCAGCCTTATCGTCTTGTCCTGACCTTGCTGTTTGTTGTGGGCTTTTTTGTTCTCACGTAGGAGCTTCGTTGTAATGAAGCGCTGCAATTGATGTTGCCTGTCAGGTCGGGCGGTAATCCAGTCCCCGACCTCTGATTTATGAGTCCTGACAAATCTGTCTCACACAACGGGTCGCATGTTTGATCAGGACCTCCCAAAGGTTAACCTGCTTTGGATTAAGAGGTGACGCCTTTGACAGGAAGAGGACCCAAGCAGGTACGGCTGGGGTAGTTCCCACTTTAATAAAGAGCCAGAAAGAGAAATGATGCCCCCTGAACCTGCTATTTTCTGTTGATACCTGCATGGACCCCCCCCCCCTCCCCCAGCTGGCGCTTTATTTCCCTTTGCTGTGTGCAGATTTTCATTAAAGATTAAACGAAAGAGGGTCTGCAGATAAAAGCTTGTCAGCAATAAACCGGGGCACACATTCAGGGTCGGGTTTTTGGATTTTCACAGCCCTAATAAAGAATATTTGGACACCAGTTTGTGGCCAAGTGGGCTGGCTTTGGTAAGGTGGTGCAGCCCGAGTCTCCTCTCAGCTGCTCTAAGCCTTATTTTGATGAGGGTTTAAAAAAAAAAAAAAAAAGAGAAAAGCCACAGCAACTGTAATTACATTACAGTCCCACACTGACATCGTTTTGAGCTCAGCAGGTCTGCCGGCAGCCTCGGGATGTTAGAGGCGTGTTGCCATGGCGACTGAAAGGGGACACAGAGGAAGGGGGTTAGGGTAGACGAGAGAGGGAGGGAGGAGGGGGCAGGTTGGAGATTGAGGAAGAGAGAGAAAAGAGAGCGATCGAGGCGGCGGTGGCAGAGTTGCCGGTGCATTGACAGCGCGCATCAGCGGCGAAACGTCTCAGGATCCGTCCGGGGAGAGCTGAGAGGCGGCGTTGCAGGAAGCGGTGACCGGGAGGCTGCGTGCATGGTAGGCAGGGGGTTCCGTGCAAAATCTCAAAGGTTCTGGGGTGTGAGAGGAGGAGGAAGAGGGGGGAGGGGGGCGCCGTGCATTTCCATGTGCTGCTGTCAGTCTGCTTGCTGCATGTTGTCATCACCACAGGAAGAGATTGGCTGCTCCCTTTTCTACTAAAGTTAGGCTGCTTCTGCCCTCACCGGGAAAATATAACAGAAACGTAAGACAGGTCATTGTGAGAACAAATATCTGCCTCTCGAGAAGGCAAGTTGGTGTGTGTGTATGTGTGTGTGTGTGTGTGTGTGTATGTGTGTGTGTGTGTGTGTGCATGCTTCTTTCACTTCCTGCTCATTTGTCTCTGTGCAGTAATAATAGACAATTTATGGCAATCTTTGCAGCAGAAGAGGGGGAGGGGCCCGGTTTACTACAAAGCTTTATGTTGCTTTGTTTCTTCTGTGTGTGTGTGTGTGTGTGTGTGTGTGTGAGTGTGTGTGCCATGTAAATCTAACTTTCCGCTGCAGTTCAGCGCTGCAGCTTCCTGTCTCTCACATTTGTGTGTGTGTGTGTCCCAGGTCTGATGAGTACCTTGTCTGCCAGCTCAGAGATGCAGACTCCAGCTCTCGCCACCCAGTTCATGGTGGGGCCCCCCGTCAAGAAGAGGGGACGACCCCCGATCCGTAAGCTGGAGTTTCAGAGCCACTACATGGAGCCCATGCTGCCCCTCAAGGTGCCGAAGAAGCGCGGCAGGAAACCTGGCTTTAAGGTCAGTGTGGGGCTGACGCAGGGGCTCATTTACACCAGCAGCCATGTTCAGTTCACTAACAGAGCGGTAACATAACAAGGTTGTTTTTAAGTTGTGCGTAACAGTTGAGTGTTGATGTGAGTGTTCTTACACATGGTGCATGGAAATGAACATTTAACACACTATATAAGTGGACTTTTGTGTGTGTGTAGCTGAAGCCCAGGATAGTGATGTCCCCACTGGCTAACTCTCCTCCCAGCAGCACCCCAGAGCCAGAGATGGGCTCCCTCCCACAGGACGCTGCTATCGTCCCTAAGTCAGCCACGTCACAGGTCCTGACAGGTACCAACACTCGTTACCAGCACTGTATTGGGTGCATCTCGCTTTTCTTCTTACCGGTTCCTGGCTTGTTCTGCTTTTTCGGACTTTCTGGACTGGAACACACACTCCCTCTTCCTGCTTTGTTCTCTCACACAATAAAAAACCAACACGTGTTTAGATGCAGAACGTTGCGCACCGGTGTTTGTCTGTATGAGGAAGCTCTTCTCCCTCCTTTCTTAATTCCCTTTCATTTATTTTCTGTGGAGAAAATGGATTTATTTAAATGCGCCAGTTTGATTTCCTTGACTCCTTCCCTCCTCTGTCCTGCACCAAAAAAAGCAAATATTTAAAGATTGTCCTCCGTGTATTTGAGGTGATAATGGGAATCTGGTGTGTCAAGGACCGCTGCTTTGCTCTTTGTTCTCACGATTCATGACGAGTGTTTCATGTCAGACTGTAGCGGATACACACACACACTCTCTCTCTCACTCACACACACACACGCACTGTTCTCCCCGTGGTGCCACCCAAACTCATGCAAATCATTTCTCTGGTGAGATGGGGAGCTTTGCAGAAAATACTTTCTTTGTTTAGGGAGGCCCGCTCTGCGTTCAAACGCAGGAAGGCAGCCCCGGCGTAGTCTCAAAGCCTCCGAACTCGGCCATCTTTCCACGCGATCGATTTTTCAGAACGGGCCCTCGGTACGGCTCACCTGACCTGGCACAAAGCAGAGGTAATTCAGGAGCGTCTCTGTGGAGCATTTCGCCCTGACAAACCTTTCATCGTATGAATCCATAACTGCCCCGCGTTACCAGCAGCCAGCTACAGTATTGACAGGTTGAATAATGGCCGGCACAAAGGGAGTGGACTCGGAGGAATAAGCGCAGATCTTTCAACTGTTACATGCTGGGGGGGGACTTCAGCTGATCTTTCCTTAAGCTCCCTGTTAAAGAGATCTAACACCTACAGCCACCGAGCAAAAAAAGTAACAGTTTTGGTCTTAATATAGCAGCTATTCTGCATTATCCTTCCAAGAAACTCCTTAAAACTTCCTTATTAATGCTTTTTGTTGCTCAACACTACACTTATGAAGAAAGAGACAGCATCAGCGGGCTGATGTGGCTTTGATGGCACTTCCTGTCCTCCAGCAGAGACCCCGGTGCCCGACGACTTCCTTTGCGATCCGCTGGTGGACTCCAAACGCTACTCAGTGGATCCCAGCGACTCCGCCTTCAACGTCACCACGTCACAATATGCGTCAAAGAACCCCTACAGTTACCGCGGCAGCAGCTGCTCCCTGCCAGGGGGCCTGTGCAGGCAGATGTCGAGCCCGGGACGCTTCCATGATACGAACAGGAATGGTGAGCCTGTCTCCTGCTCTCCTGCAGCAACTGCTGCTTCCTGAAAGTGTAACGTGGGTGTTTCACCTCTGCCTTTGTGCCCACCCAGCCTACAGTCCAGACAGCGGCGAGTGCAAACGCCCGGCGGGGAAGGACCCTTCGAGCTGGGGAGTCGAGGAGGTCGTCTCATTCATCAAAGACGCTGACCCTCAGGCCCTGGGCCCCCACACTGATGCATTCAGGAAACACGTGAGTAGAAGCTCTTTTATATTGGACATTAATTGTTATTATAGGACTAAATATATGGCTGTTTGAGCAGTGGGGAGGGAAACGCCTGGAGATTGGGTACTCTTCAAAATCTTTTATAAGCCAGCTCTATTTATACATAAATATCCATCACCCAGTTCCCTGCAGTCTTGGATATAAATCAGCCAGCATGAAAGCTTAATGAATATTATTACAGCATTTTTATAATTTAATGAGTTCCAGCCTCCAGCTATATTACCAGCCTTACAAGTCCTAATAAACCACTGCAGATCTGTGGTCTAATATTTAAAATTACTCTGATCTTTCCAATCCTAGCCAAAAACCCTTCAAACAACTTAAACAACTGATCACAATGTTGGTAATAGCGTTCATTATATTAAAGCGGATTGCTTTATCGTCTTAATATCATGCGGAACAGGTTGTATTCTGTTAGTTCCACGTTCATGTGGTGCCTTTCAGGAGATCGATGGAGACGCTCTGCTCCTGCTGAAGAGCGAGATGATGATGAAGTATCTGGGGCTGAAGCTGGGGCCTGCGCTGAAGCTCAGCTACCACATCGACAAGCTCAAGCAGAGCTGGCCGTGATCCTCCGCCACTGCTGCGCTGCAGGCGACGACCATCGGCTGGACCTCACCAACGCCTCCACCGCCATGCTGACTGCGCCTCACAGAGAGGGCTCTATTTTGGGGAGATTGTAAGACAGACACCAGCTTGTTCACATTTCCGGTGCATCGAGGGCACAAATGGACGCGACCTCATGTCTGTTTGTCCTTTATCACGGTGCCAGAGACCCACCGGTGTTCACCGAACTACCAAAAACCACCCCGGTGCACAGAATTGGTGCTCTGGCTCTTTACAGATGAAGTAGTTTCATTTCCATCGTTGTTATCTGGATTGACAAAAAGCTTCGGCTTGTAAATAGCTCAGAACCAAACGGCAGCTCGTGCACATCAAGTGTGAAGCCTCAGTATGCAATTTACAGTTCTTATTTTTTTCAGACACTGGAAATCCAGCAACAGGAAGCAAAATGTTTTGCTTCAGAGGTGTTTTGACCGTCATTCTTCAGTCATATAGTCATTCTCTGGTGAACCCGCTACTTCTTCTCAAACCAAAACTATTTCCCCTCCTCGCGTTTCAGCGTGTCATTAAAGCATTAAAACGTTTTGCATTCAAAGGTCTGAAGCAAAACCACAACAGTACAGCGACAACAGGAAGGGGAGGCAGACAGTCTTGGTGTTTTTGTGAACTCGGTTACACTTCACTCCATTTTGAACTCTTTTTTTTCTTTAACTCTGACTTGAGAGTCGACCTGTAGCAAATCTGGTGCTAACTGAAACCATGACAGCCACTACACTCACGACGGGCAGTTTACTCTCAAACTCTCCTTCCACACGATGATGCAGTTAAAAACTTCTCTCATACAGGACCTCCTTATCTTTTACACAGAAACAAAGCAGTTGGGTAAGGTCACTGTATGTGTTATTAAGCATTAATAGAAACTTTAACAAAATGTCAAAACCTTTTTTTTGTCTACCAAAACAGTTTTCTTTTATAAAGACTGAACAACTGTTTTTTTTAACGTAGTGGTCGAAGTGTTTTGTTTGGAAGTGACTGTACAGTATTTGTTCTCCACTTCTATATTTTGTGTTTGTCAGTGTTGTGTGACTACAGCATGTATGCCAGGGAATTCATTCTTTATTCCATGGCTGCCTCGGTGATCTGGAACCTAAATGAAGCGAACATGATGTTGTACATAGATTTCACATCCCGAATACGATATATTGATTTTCTCACATTACCATTTCACAATTGTGCTTCACTTTACTGATATATGTACAATATGTACATTCATTCAGTTCTAGTCAATGTCATTCAGTTTAGCTTTTGGATTTTGTAGCACCCCCCCCACCAATGGTTTCTAAATAAAAATTTCTTCTTGCTCTTTATGAGTTGTTATTTATTTAATTGAAAACCTGCAGGGTGACAACGCATTCAACAAAAAGCAATAAACTAAAGAAGTTGCAAAATAGATACATTTCCTTGATATTTTGCTGGATAACTAGTACATTGATTGTCTCTTAAAAGTCACGTTTGTCATAAAATAATTAGGCTGGATGAACATCGTTATATTTGCGTTCATTTACAATTACAGGTAAATTGACAGTTAGTCACGTACAAGCACATTGTTTTAGTCATAAAATGTGGAGTATAAATTCTGAAGGAGCGTGTATGAATTTGATTTTCTTAAATACAGGTGGGCTGCTGTTGTCTGGGAATGTCTTTATTTACTCCGGGGGCGAGATTATCGCGTTGTATCGCGACTACTGCAGAAGAAGATTCACTTCCGGTACGAGCATGAGGGCATTTCCGGTGCGCTCTGTTGGGATGTCGTGACGGTCGCTGTCAGCGGTAGGTGAACATGGCAGAAGTCTCAGAAAGGTCCCTGAAAGTGGCGCTGGTAGTTTCCTTCGCCGCCGGGTTTGTGGCAGGCTGGCAGGCGAACAGAATGAGGAGGAAATTCCTGGACTGGCGAAAAAAGCGGCTGCAGGAGAAACTATCTGAAACACAGAAGAAACTGGATTTGGCTTAAAGGGTAAGGTGAGATTTACCTGGCTACTTTTGTTTTTGCTTTTGTCATGCATAATACAACGCTTTATGTAATTAGGTCCTTCTTATTTATTGAATGAGAACTCTGTTATTGTTATATTTCTGATAAATCATTAAGTACTTGTAATAAAGTGCAGTAGTGTATACTGTAAGTTAAATGGTCAAGTGGCAAATAGTAGAAAGTAGAGAGAGTATTTCTATACCTAAGGGGTTGGTCTCCTACACCACCCGTGAATATTCTTGGCTTCTTATTGATCACATCATTTCTGTGGAGAGTTTGATCATTGTTCTTTATTTGTCAGGTCTTCGTGTCTAAATGAGTGTTGGTGTGTGGAAGCTGCTCCACCTTTATCACTCTTATGGCGACCTTCTCCTTCCGGACTATGCACATTTCTTCAGCACACCTTTTAGAAATCTGCCTGCACTTGTCGGACGGTCGCGGGTGTCCCACCTTCTTCCCCAACTTCACCATGGAGTCTTGGATCTATCTCCAGTTATTTTTCATTCTGTTGAACTCTTGAACTCTTTGTCTGATAATTATTGAATTAAATGTTTATACCTGTATATATCAGTACGTCTTATTCATTTTTTAAAAGGGTAATATAGTGATATACAGTATATTTGAAATGGCCAGATCAGACGGTCTTGCGCTGGCGTTTGGCTCCATCTGCTGGACAAAAAGAGAACTCTGAAGACAAAAAAAGAGCTGCACTCACATCAGTGAGTGAATTTGACCTCTGCGTTGAACCCCTTCTTTACACACTGGTGAACACACACAAGCCAGGACAGATCTTTTCTGCACCTGTGGCTGCACGATTGGCTGCCCCAGCCCATGAGCCTTCCTAGGATTTTAAACCAGCACCCCTCTGGTTTGTCTGGGGAAGAAAATTGAATGTTTCAGAGCCAGTTTTTGGATGAAATACCTGGCTACAGTTTATGGTGCGTCATGATTAGACTTTAATGAACTGCAGGATTTCGTTTCCACACCTCGCCTGAAGGTGGCGCTACAACATCTGACAACCACATGTGATTTTTCAGCTCAGATATTAGAGGTTGTGAACCCCCCCCACCCCCCACCCCCTCAAGGAGCTTTTGACAAGACCTTAAGAACTGTCACTTCCAGCGGCGCTCCATCAGCAGCGGGACGGGAAGTGATGAAGAGGAGTTGAGGAGATGATGAGTGTTTTTCCATATTTACAGGAAAGAAGTGCAAAGAAAGTCATTATGGGCTGCTTTAGTGCTGCAGTCATTATGGACGTGTTAAGAGAAGTCACCGCTTTGACAGGTGCATTAGCGCCAACACGCTAATGGCTCGTAAATCTACGTCTGTGGACATCAGCGCTCGTTGTAGGCCAGGATTCCTGCGATTAGCATGAAATGACATCAAAATTAGATGCCTTTTTCACGTTTAGATCGGGCTTAAAATTGAATTCACATGAATTCGAGGAGGCAGCGGTTGTGGTCTTCAAGCTTTCCAGCGTGCTGATGAGGGAATGTCGCCCCTCATGCAACATTCCCCAGCCTCCCTCTTTCCTTTGACCCAAATGTCCTGAGGATAACGGGAGAGGAGCCAGAGCTGGTCCGCAATCAGAAACTGATAAAGAGCGAGAGCGAGCTAATGAACTGGTGTCAGGGGAGCGGAGTGTTTGTGTTCGGGATGATGTAGGAGAGGACGACGTTGTCCTTTAATGTCCAACGCTGCAGCTAAATTGTGATGAATAGCCCGCGTGCGTTTTCCAACAGGTCCGATGTGTCGGACCGGGAGTGTGTCCTCGGATTGGAGGGACAACAGAGGTGCCGCTGGGATCCATCCCATTTTTCTAATTGGCAGGTTTAGACCTCACAGCCCTCGTGTCCTTGGTCTCTATTGAAATGTGCTCAGCGAGTGTCGTGTTTAATAATCTTCCCGACTCCCTTCGTGTTATTGTGCCCTCAAACCTGGGGGGGGGGGCAGTCTGAGTCTGAGGACCTCTCCGGTGCTTCCTTCATGAGGGACGACATTCCCGACACGCTAATGTTGGGCGGCGTCATGAGGAAGACTGACTTTACCTTGTTCCTCTTCTCCTCTCCACATATTGGCATTTGCTAATTAGCAGTGATCACAAACTGGGCTGATTCTGCTGCCTGATTACGGAGCGTGAAAGATCAGGAACCATAACGGATCAACGGAGTCATTCCAGAGCAGCCGGAGGCCAACAGGAGCCCAGCGCCACCCTCATTCATCAGGAGATCACAGCCTCGGCTCCACGGGGAGGTCGCGGAGGGCCTCCACCCCCAGATCCCAGATCCCACAGATCCGCTGCTGTTTCTATGTTGTGTAATTATGGCCTGCTGGGTCTGATTGAGGCTTATTTTGTGACATCAAATGGGGATGGTGGTGGTGGGGGGGGGCTCTTATGTCGGCCGGCTGCGGCTCCTCTCCATCCCTCTTCTGTGACATGATGAAGTGTGGAGAGATTTTTATGAGGAAAATGGGAATGTTGTCACTGCGCTTCCTGACGAGCCCTCGTTGATTAGTGAAAACAGCAGTGGAAACCCACATCATCCATCATCCATCCATCCATCATCCATCCATCAATCCATCATCCATCCATCCATCCATCATCCATCATCCATCATCCATCCATCCACCATCCATCCACCCATCCATCCATCCATCCATCATCCATCAGATTTGGCCACCAGGGGGCAGACTTCAGGAAGGTTTAACCCTTTTACCTATTTCAAATCTGCTGCAAATCAAGACAACCTTTTCTCAGAGCAGCTTTTTTTAAAGGCTTTTTATGCGGCTCTTGGAACCCTCTGATCAACACGTTCTGTTTCTCTCCAGCGAGGTCCTGGCCACGGCTCCATCTCCCACCCGGAACAAATAGATGCACTCGTGATTCTCCAGATGAAAGTTCCAAACCAGTGACAGATGTGACATCAGCCCACGTGTACATTATCGGAGCAGCACGTGCTTCCGTCTGGGTCTTTTTTTTTACGTCTGAGCACACTTAACCAATCTGGCTGTGTTTGTTGTTCACTCTCTTCATTTGGAGGTCGCGTCTCTCTCAGAGCTGGACGCTCTCAGCGGCCTTTTATGGCCTTGGCCCCCTGAGACATTAAAGCCGCGGCCATTAGGAACCTTTTTTATTTACCACTCAAAGAAATTGTGTTTGGACGCTTTGATGTCAGCGCTGGTACGAGATTGGACAAGTCTTGGGCACCAAGTGTGCAAGTGTAGCTAAGGTGTTCCACCCTTCTCAAGGATGGAAGGGTGCTGGTGACCTTTACCCTCCGAGCTGCCTTGTTTTTAATGGTTCCTGGAGAACATCTCAGCTCTGAGATGGGTTTGACCTCCAGGAGTCAGGATCTGGAGCCTTTCTAGCAAAACCGCTGAGTCAGCCCTGGAGGAGAAGGATGGAGGTGGGGGGGGGAAATTGAGAGCAGTACTGCGCGTGACCTATAGGGGGCGCCACAAACGAGGGCGGGCACTCACGTGCAGCTTATAGATTCTATCACGGATTTCTTAATTGCTCCTGTTGGCAAACAAACCCTCTGAAAGTGCACAAGCGTGTATTAAATTTGATGTGTTTCCCTCCATAAGCACGCACACGCGCACAAAGTCGACTCGTCATTGGAAATTGCTTATTCCAGCTGATGGAGTGTGTAATTCCCAGACAGGAATGGTAATGACGGCGCCCTAATGCAGATGGATGGAGGAGGAAGGAGAATCGGGGTCTCTTTGCGTGTCGCTGTGATGGAATTCTCCTCATGAGGTGTGAAATGAGTCCGGAGGCGGGAAGACTTTGCTCGTCTAACTCGTCTAACTCCAGGAAAGGGCCCGCAGGCCTCGGCTAGCAGCGAACCGCGAGCTTAAAATCAATCCGGAGCGCATCTTAATTACCTCCTCGAACGAAGCAGCGACACGCCGCTCCCGCTCACTTATGAACAATCCGGAATTTCAGGCGTGGAGTTTTCACGAGGGCGCGCTAGCCGTGCCCCAGTCGCTACGCTACCCTTGCGCTAGCGCCTCAGCGCTAATCAACGAGCCAAATTTGCCGTCCCCCCCCCTGCTCTCGGAGCCGTCGGGCCTCTCTGAGTAAACACCCGTTTGCCGGGTGTCGTCTGAAGCTGTACAAGCGGAGGACGTGTTCCGTCTCCCTGGAAGCGGCGCGGTGGCCTTTGATGGAGCCTCGGCTAAAAGTGACCTCCCCGGAGAGGATCGATAACGTCTTGTGTTATGATTATTATTACTTAAGGGAATCAGTCGCCTTCAGAAAAGAAAAGGGAAGCTGGGGAGGGAAAAATGTTCCTGTCGATAAGCGAGCTCGCGGGGGCCGAGAGGATTTTTTTTTCTTTTCGTGATTTAAGTTTTTATTATCGATGACACTATTCACAAGCCACATCTAACGTTTAAGAGCTCTGGGCTGCGCGTTAATGCCAACCACAGCTAATTTATTGCCCCATATTTAACTTTACCCGGAGACTTCCATATCCTTTATGGATGGAAGGATCTTACCCACAATTCAGCTCTTAAACCGGGAAAAAAAAGACACAAGGCACCGCGGATTACGATGGAACGTGACGATACTTGAGGACGGGGGGGGGGGGGGGGGGGGATTATGAGGGTCGACCTGCCTCAACCTGCCTGCCTCCGATGGATTAGCTTGTTTTTGACGTGTTGGAACCACTTAAGATTGTGATGTGAAGAGCAACGCTCACTCGAGTGGATTCAGCGGGTTTATTCCTAATTAATACACTTTTCTGAAGTGGGGGGGGGGGGGGGGGGGGGGGGGGGGGGTAATTAAAAAGCCAGCAGGAGTCATTGTTTGCACCACTACGGAGCCCTTTGTTGTGCCTAACCCGCCGTCTCGGACCGTTCGCCTCAGACAAGTGAGAGATCCTGGGAGGAACGCCGCTGTTATCTGCCGGGACAGGGTTCATTACCCTGATCAAGCAATTGTTGCATCCGTAATTGAATTCCAGCATTAGCTGGTGTAACGTGGGCTGGTTTGAGAGGTTTATCCACTGTGGGACTGTTCCAGGAGGCAGAGGACGGGGGGGGACATCCCGAGGGAAGGCAGAGGGGTGGAGATAAAGACGCTGGAGCTCGTTCTCGTGAGAGGAAGACCTCCGCTGTCGTGGGTCAGCGTCCGTGGTGACACGTTGCTCCTTAGGGAGGGGGCGGAGGGGGCGAGATTCCCTCCTCCAGATCAATATCCTGCCACATTCGCCACAGCCCAGCTGGAAGGTGTTAGCGTTAGCTTGTTTTTAGAGGACAAGATCAAAGAGAACCAAAGCCTCTCTGAATATCTTTTGAAATCAGACGGCACTTGATGGCACGAGAGGGGTAAACAGACGAGAGAGGGGCACGAGGGCTCTCTTTGATCTGATCCCATCCCAAGGACGCATTAGCTGAGAGAGCGGACGTAGGGAAAAACAGGACATAACTATTGTTTCTTGTAATTACAACAGTTTAGAAAAGCCACCAAATCAAAGCAGCGTTTTCTCTAAAAACATCTTTTTCCCTCCTGTTTGTTGCCGTAATTTAGTTTGGTCGTGCAGTCAAAGAAGAAACGTGGCATGAGGGGAGGTAAATTGATGGATTTTGGCCTTCTTCCTTCACCTCGCCCCCCCTCTTCTCCACCTCTGACAGTTTAATCAGTTCTTTATTTAATGACTTCATCAACCTGGCGAAAAAAAGGCCTTTTTTCCCACCCCACAGCTTGACCTGGTGAACGTTCTTGAGATTTCAATTGGAATAGATTAAAGCACTCTTGGCTACTCTGGAAATGAGTAAAAAACGACTTTCATCACGAATAAATGCCGGAGCGTCGTGATTAATGCCGACCCGAGAACTCGTTTAAAAATAACATCTCCTACGTCGTGTTGCGACCGCGTTCAGCCGCCGACGGTTCGTCTTCATTCCCACAATTTATACAAGTAAAACAATCTGGGCTCCGACCCCGAGGGCGGCCCGTCGAGGAGGGGTGAAGGGGGGCGCCATCAGCTCGCCGCATTTATCCTGAAATGTGACGGATCCGCGTGAGTAATAACGCCGGCGCATTAAAGCGATTGTTAGCGGGACAAATGGCGCTGCCTTCGGAGGAGCGCGACTCTTAATGGTGCGTCGGGAAATGTGGAGGAGAAGCTCCGCGGCGGGATGAGCTACCCAGAGAGCCACTCCGTGTCTTTGATCCCGCCGTCCGGCTTCCATTTACCTTTGATCTTGCGCGTCGGACTCAACCATCCGGCTCGGCGGGAGCACTTACCCCCGCGCGGACAAAGACGAGTGTTCTCACCGTGATGCCGTGTTCCACCTGCGCAGCGTCTGCCCGCCATCAACGGGCCATCAAAGGCTGACGGGGCGCTGAATCGCACTGATGTTCCCGCTTTGATGATGCTCGCGGGCCTCCGCCCCCTCATGTCCCAACAATGGCCGCGTCTCTCGCCGCCTGGGTCATCCGATGAAGACGGATGACGCCGCGGCGGCCTCGCGAGCCCTCGCTCTGGAAGAAAGACCCCAAGTCTGAGGGCGTCCTCGGTATCGCGCCCCATCCCGTTTAGGCCCGCTTATCGGCGCCGACACTTGAGCGGCAGCCATTTTGTTTATTTCGAGCGGCTCAAAAGGTGTTCGTGTGCGATAAGTCGGAGGTTTTGCTTCCTTTGTGATGTCTTTTCCTCCCGGGAATATCTCCTCGTGTCTCTTTGTGTCGAGCACGTGGGTAATCGGCTGCCTTTCTCTCCCGGCGCCATTATCTAAATGAGTTGGCTGCTTCTATATTTAACAGGAAGTTATCGGCCGATACGGCTCTTCGTGGCTGAGCGGCAGCGCTGTAATCGGGGACGATACACACACTGTTTGTCTGCATTTCTTAACTTTAACTGTCTTTAAAAAAAAAAAAACTTTTAGAGATAATTCCGCCCGTTTTAATATCTCCGTAGCGTGCGCGCTGAAAAGCTGAACCTTCCTATCTCCAACACTTCCGTGCACTTGAAGCGTAGTTTAGCATAATTTATGTGATGCAATCAGTCTGGAAGCCAATTTTCCGATATTTAAGATTTAATGTTTAGCATGAAAGCTTTATTTAAACTGATACTGATATCAGCGCAACACTCCTGTTACGGAGCTAATCTGAGGAGCTAATTAGCGTACAGCGGTTCATGTGGATGCTCCATTTTGTCTTTTGAGTATTAGCTTTAAACTGCGTTTTGCTGCCGCGGCAGATCTGCAAGAAGCACAAACGGTTGTTACAAAGATCTTTGCTGCCGCTTCCAAATACTTAGATTAGCACAACTGTTAATGCTATAGCGGTTAGATTTGCTGTTAGCCGCTACGTAAATACCGTTACCAGAGCCTCGACCTCCAGGTCAATTTTAGGTTCCACACCCCTGCGGAGTACAGAGGGCTGTTTGTTATGTCTCTTTTTTCATTAATTTTACTTTATAACTGATTGAAGCGAGCTTTAGGCACAGTAGGAGCATGCTAGCATGGGAACGCCGCTGATAAAGCCTGATAAACGAGGAAGCCACAAGCTGCTGGGCTCCAGAACAGCAGTAAGAAACGATGTGGATTTATTTTAGCTTCTGAAGCCACGAGGCTCTCTCCACATACTGATAACAAGCAGAATTTATTCAGGACGCGCTGCCAAGAGAACGGGTCTATTCCAGCACCCGTTGCTGGTGTCTTAGACGTTTGGGGGTCTTAAATCCGGTTTGTTCGCATACAAAAATTAAGAATTTTTAAAGGGAATCTACAGTAAACTTCGTGGGTCACTTGGAAAAATTCCCATTCCCATTCCCACGCTGTCCATTTGTGGGACAACAGACATTAACGCTCATTCCTCCACGCTCGCTGTGATCTATGGGAGATGTTCATTTGTGTTAAATGTTCCTGAACAGATGGGGCTAATGCAGACCGCCAGATATTGAATATCCCACTGTTCATGCTACCTTGAGCTAAGTGCTAAGCTAATCATGACATATCACATAACAGTTTCTGAAAGTTTCCAGTAAAAGACCTGAGATCACTTCTCCGTTTTGTTTGGCTGCCACGGCTGCTGAAGGCGTGATTGTGATATTTGCAAGTTAATCCTCCGAATCCTGGTGATTGTTTCATTTTTGTCTGTTTTAAAAAAAAACAAAAAACAACCCGTTATATTCATGATATTTTGGAGGCTAAGCTGTGAGCTAGAAAACACTCTGTTCATTCCCCAGCCCCGCACACACACACACACACACACACACACACACACACACACACACACAGTCCTCTATATTTATGGGGACCAGCCAAAATTACCTTATTCACAAAAATGTTCCTGGGTAGAAAACGTATTTTGGTACTCAACGTGTAGCAAGCAGAACACACACACACACACACACACACAGGCGCGCGTGCCATCGTGCACGGACAGCAGAGGATTGACAAAGCAAACAGCCTGAGCGAGGGTTATTACAAACCATGTAATTACCATGCAGGCAAGACATGGTGAGTTCCCAGAGGCCTGTGGTGTTACTGACGTGCTCGTGCATGTGCTCTATGTATATGTCGGCGTGTGTAGAAGGCTTACGTGTGTGTGTGTATGTGTATGTGTGTGTGTGCGTGTGTGTGTGTGTGTGTGCGTGTGTGTGTGTGTGTGCGATGAATCAGTCCTGCAGAATCAGCTGAGTGGCACAAATGCAGTTAGCGTGATGCTAACAGCATCAGCTATAATAGTAATATTGGGAAATGATAGCACACTGCTTTATAGCACGTGGCTAATGGGTGTTTGAACACATTTCAGTTCCAGCTAATTTTCTTTAAAGTGTTATAGAACAACAAAGTTCACTGTTTTATCAACGCCTGGTGCTAAATCCCACTTATCCTCTCCTCTCTGCTTTCTCATCCAACCCGCGGCCGCTCTCCCCTGAATAGCACCTGCTATTGATTCTCCCTCGGGGGATGATTAGCTTTAACCTGTGTCAGAGTGCCGAGTCAGGCCGGCGATAACGCCCCCACTGAATGCACAATAACCACTCCGATGCGCCGGGAGCCAGCGCGGGCTGCATGCTAGCATGCTAATTTGCAGCGACCTGTGATAAATGTAAACTGTCATTCCCGCTAAACAAAGTCTGCCTCTCAGCAGTGCGGCTCCAAGGGCATTCCGATAAGGTGCGTCAAACAAATATGAGCCTCTGGGATCGTTTATGTGGTGCTTCGATTTCTGCCTCTGGATCGCAGTGCGTGCGGACCCGTGTAAACCTGTCAGCCTCGCAAAAAATCAGCGCAATTCAGGCCGCACGCTCCGGCCTTCCCGGTCCCTGACGGCCGGCGCACACCTGCTGACAGCTGGTTAGTCTTTAGGTAGCATTAGAGGCCCCAAACCTGGACCCAAAGAGCCCTTTTCCCACCGCAGGGAAGCTTTTTTCTGCTCCATTTTGGTATCGGGGGGGCATCTCTGCCGCAAATAGCACCTCACCTCTTCAAGCTGAAGTTAGCGCGTCGCTGAGGCAAAGCGCTGTCGTCTAGCGCACGCTAAACGCCGCGCTGTGCAGGGTGCCGACGTGATGTTTTTTTCCTCGGTTCTTGGCGTGTGATCTTCTCAGCGGGGGGGGGCGAAATTAGGCGGGAGATGGTGAGACGACGTGCGGCTGAAGCTAAAGAGGCAACAAAGAGAGCGCGTGTCGCTCACAGGTTCTCACAGGAGATACTAGAAACTAGCTGAAAGTTTCCCTCAAAATAGGCAGAATAAGCTAGTGGAAGCGGGAGCGTCAAATATCGGCATCATCTGTCAGCACCCCCCCACCCCCCCGTGATGATGAAGAGGCGAGACGACCTCTGAATGTAGGCGAACGTTAGCTAGCCGAGCATAAAGATGTTTCTAGCTCCTTGAAAGTGATAGAAGGGACCGTTGAACCATCCTCACAGTCACCAAAACACCCTAAATCAGGAGTGACCAAGCACTTTTCCTGACCGGATGAGTGGGAATGCTGCTGTGCTACATGTCGTTGTCGTTAGCGTCCGAGCGACGCATCTCCCTCCATCCCGGTGCTCGTGCGGAGCGGCGCGGCCCTTTCCTTTGATTCTGAGTGGTCTGGATCTACTGTGGGAGCACAGCGGCGTTCCCATGCGGATGGCTTCTTTAGAGGAGGTGGGGGGGGGGGGGGGGGTTCCCACTCACGGAGAGTGGGAAAACTGGAAACGCCACGAGCGACTTAAAATGTCAGCACTCGCCATAAAAGAAGGAAAAAGCGTGAGCGTGGCTGCAGGTATTAGCTGTGACGGCGGCGTTCCAGCCGTCTGGGCGGGGCTTCAGGGCTCCTGGTCGCCTGGGAGTCGTCGCAATATTCCTCCGTTTCCTGGAATCGAACCTACGCAGGAACGCACCTGTTGATCCCGCGGAACCCCAGCGGGATGGATTTGTTCGCTGAGGTCACATCACATCGAACGCTGTGGGTTCGGGTCAGAGACGCCGCTGCTACAAGACAGCACACACACACACACACACACACACACACACACACACACACACACACACACACACACACACACACACACACACACACATGCGCGTGCGCACGTGCACGATCAGTGATCAGCGTTTTGCCTCCTTTAATGGCTCTGATCCGGGAAGACGGTCAGGAATAAAATATCGTGTTTATTGTTGCCGGGGTTACGTAGATGGCGGATCAGCAGGACACGTGTGGGGGGAGATCAGGTTCTGATCCAACGATCTCGGGGGATTTTATCAGGAAAATGCAGCGGCGCCCTGGAGCAGCCCGCCGCCATGTTTGGGGAACGTTGTTGCCATGGATGAAGAAGAGAGATCGGCTGAGGGCCAGAATTATGGGATGTTCCCCGTGGAGACGCTGCACCTGCATGGATGTAGTTAGCAAAGGGAACGTTGGGACACTCCAATGAAGTTATTATTCATTATCAAGTTATTATTCATTATTAAGGTATTATTCATTATCAAATTATTATTCATTATTAAGGTATTATTCATTATTAAGGTATTATTCATTATGAAGTTATTATTTAGTTGGCGTAAATGTTGCTGGGATCCTCCTCTGGCTCTTGGGTCGAGCATGCCTCGTGCACGACCCGGCAGAGGACGAGCGCGGCCCCCCAGTAAGACACTGGGTCGTCTCCAGCGTTCTGATGGACGATGAGCTAATGGACCGATCCTCCCGCTCACGGAACCTTCATTAGCGATTAGCTTTTCAGACCATTCACATCTGTTTTAATGGCCTCACTTAGCATCAGCGCTCACTTGCTAGCATGTAGCGTAGCGTGGCGTCGATACCGCGGCGGTTATGATCTGAATTAAGGTGCACTCGCCTTTTTTCCCTCTCCTGGAATGATGACAGTGATTCCTGTTTTTGGAACGCTGCAGGCCGGAACGCATCATAACCGTAAAGCTACAGATGCTAGCGCGCCGAGGACGACGGCCCCGCCGGGGCGTAATCATCTGTTTATCACCGGCAGGGACACCTGCGCCCTCATTTAGTCCGACGTTCATAAAAAAGATGCTTTCGACGGGAAAACGGGCTTTAAAGGATGCAGAGCTGAACTGGTTTCAGTCCAGCACGTTCCATTAAAGCCGGGAAGCCGCTAAACGAAAGATCACAACCGTGGCGGCTAAATGACAGCGGAAATTTTATTGTGCGCCTCCAGCTTTTCTGCCCCCCCCCTTCCCCCCTTTAGTAGAACCAGAAACCGTTTACACAAGGAAGAAAGTGCGTGACATACATCCGCTCCAGCTTTGTTATGATCCCGGCTAGCATGTTCCAGCTAATGGCGCGTCCACCTTTGGACTTTTTCCTGTTTCATTTAGCCTGAAGCCAATTTCCCCCCTCGTGGACGGCCATGTTGTGCGCATGAATGATACGTTCCCTGAAACGAGGCGCTACTCAGAAGGGGCCTTGAGGGGGGGCATTAGCAGCAGGCTGGCTAGCGCTGATGCTGTGGGGTGGGGGGGGGGGACATATGCTTGACATGTTCCTTTATTACCTTTACGAGCCGCTGTCTGTTCTGCAGCGTAAGCACAAAGCCTGATCATGTGTGTATATTGGAGGAATTTTCCCCCGGATGAGACGCGCTGGCGCCCGACGGGAACGCCGCCGCCTCTTATCGCCGCGGCCGCAGGGCAGCACGCCGACACTTCTGTGATTAATTTCTCTCCTACTTTATCTGTCTTTTTTCCCCCCCATTTTACACTCGGTTGCATTTCGCCTCTTTTATTTGGCCATCGTGTAGCGGCCCTGTGCCCGTTCAGCATGATGTAGTCTCGGGGGGTGCGGGGGGTGTGTGTGGGGGGAGGGGGGGGGGGGTAACGTGGATACAGATCTACGGCTCTATTTGGCAGCCAGAAGAGAGAAGAGAGCCCCCCTCCACCAAGTGTAAAAGATTCTTCCTGCAGAACAGCCTTTGCTGCCATCCTTCTGAAACTGAAACATGGGGGGGCTACAAGGGGGGGCTACATGGGGGGGCTACATGGGGGGCTACATGGGGGGGCTACATGGGGGGGCTCTGACCCTGCTGATTGAAACACTCTCAGCCGTTTAAGTGGAATCAACACGCGTAAACTCTGACTGGCTGCTGATGATTTAAGAGTTTTATTCAATCAAAGAAACGTTGCCAGACACCAGCCAAGAGCCTCCCTGATTAAAGTCACTCGAACCCACGTGAACGTGGTGCAACGGCCCCCCCGGAGGAGTCAAAGGGAAGGGGGCTCCCCTCGTCCCCTCCCCTCACCCACCTCTCGTTACTTTATTATTGTCATTTTTATCTGATCGAGCTTGAAAAACAGCAGCGAGGGGGGGGTTTGAGCCGGAGGACCTCACTTCCTGTTTCCTGCCCCCCCCCCCCCCCTTCCCCCTACGGCCGCGGCGCTCATCAAGGTCGTTAAGGTCGTTATCTTTTGGAAGTTCTCAAAAGGGCGGGGTCAGAGTTCAGGTGAACTGAAGGTGGATCTCAATCCGGCGGGGGTGTCGGACCGTTCCGGTTCTATCCGGCCGGTTTCTGCGCCTGTCAAAACTGAACGCCAAATATTTTTCTCTCCGAAAACGCCCGCCGAGGGACACGGCGAGGCTGCCGGTGAAGGTTTGCCGGGATGAACATGCCAAGCGGAGCTGCCTCGGACCGTAACAGATTGATGCGAAATGCTTGGTTGTTTACCTCGTAAACGAGCCGGGGACGCTGGAAACCACCCAGTCAAACTTCCGATTCCCTCTTTTCCCACTTGTGTTTTCCTCTGTTTCTAATTCCGGCTTCTGTTGTTTACGACGGATGATGCGATAAAGTAACGGGATTAGGAATTAGCATGCTAGTCAGCTAGCCGGGGTCCGTTCGCTTCTGGTGTGCGCTTAAGAAATGTGAGTTCAGAAGTTTTCCGTCAAGCAGAAACTGGGACCATCCATCAGCAGCAGGAGACGTTCGTCCGGCTCAATCACCCGCTCCGGGAAGGAGTTTATCCCAGATAGCGAGTGACTGATGGCACTCTGCTTCTCCCGCTAACGCTACCACCTTTTGGCGGTTTATTGATGGAAATGTAGCATCCTTTAGGTCTTGTTTTTAATCAGATGGATTTCTGAAGGCAGAGAACCCCCCAAGGGCAGGAGAAGTGGACCAAGAGGTGGGAAAAGACCATCCCAGATTGGATTTTCAGCTGAAAATGTTATTTTCCTGACAAAACTCCACTGTGTCTCTGTGGGAGGCTGCAGTGTGTGTGTGTGTGTGTGTGTGTGTGTGAGATGACACTTTCAGGCTCTGTTCCTGGTCACTTCACCCCCCCGTAGATAGTAAACAGTTGTTTTCCTCCATCAGTGGCCTGTTTGAGAGTGTGACAGATATTTAGTGTAACCACCATCCAAATCTAAATCTGCACATCAAACATCCCATAATAATCCCTCACTGATGTGGGATTAACGTTGCCCAGGAGACCCTCACAGAGCAGGCCCAAATCAACCAATCAGGAGCGGTTCTGAGGCCCAGCCACCACTGGACCAATTAGCAGGTCCGTTTAGCTACGATGGGTTTTCTCTCGGTTATCGGTAACAGTCGCCACGACGACGGGATTTAGGGTTGAATAAATCACATTTAGGGTCGAGCGACAACTTTTAGAAGGTTTTGTGTGTGTGTGTGTGTGTGTGTGTGTGTGTGTGTGTGTGTGTGTGTGTGTGTGTTGAGTGCCTTTATCCTACCTCAGCTTTTCCGGACAAAGCGGGAATAGGCGATGAGCTTCCGATGCAGGAAACATTTATTTGTAATCTAACAGGACCGCTGGGGTGGAACCGTCCCCGACTCCACTGGAAAAGTGATTCCGTTCTGTCCTTCCGAGATTGGATCGGACCGGGCAGCGCGTGGAAGCCAGACTCGGGATTTTCGGGGGCACCGACTCATCTATTTGAAATGTATTTTGGGGGGGGGGGCGATCAATGGCGAGAGAGGGAAGAGAGACGCTGCAGCTGCGCCTGGTTATTCCAATAATGAGGATGGATGTGTTTATTATGGGCTGTGTATCCCGTCCACCCGTCCACTTGAGTGGCTCCGTCTGCGTCCTGCATCAGGCGGACCGGGACCTCATTTGGACGGCCCGGCCTCGCTGGTACAGCTTGTCTCCAGAGGAAAGTGTGTTTCTGTGTGTGTGCGTGTGTGTGTGTGCGGGTGTGTGTGTGTGTGTGTGTGTGTGCGCTCGTCTCACCTTTCTCTGCCGCTCCACCTCTGTGGCGGAGGCCGGGGTTAGTGGTGGGGGGTAATGGGGTGTGGAGACAAAGAGGCACCTGACGATTCAGCTGTTTGTCTGACAGGGCCATCACCCCCCCCCCCTCCTCGTCCCCCCCCCGTTTGTAGACTCCCCTTTATTTTCTTCTTGTTTTTTTTTGGCCGTCTTGGTCTAAAACAGAGGTGAAAATCCACTCTCCAGGGAAGGTTTTTTTCCCTCCCATCCAGGAAATGGAGGGTCATTCTTCTACCCCCTCCTGCTGATCTACACCCCTATTTTATGTAGCTCCAGACCCTGGCGCCTTTGGGAACAGGGAGATGAACAATTCCATCATCTGGAATCCTCACTGTGCCACCTCCTTCTGGAACTTTAGTTAAACTGGTCTGTAAATATTCCATCAACAGGCTCCTGTGTCAGCACATTACTGCCGACGTCCCGGCAGAAATAAAGTGATTTTTCCTCACAAATCGCTCCGTTTCAGGAGATAAACATGTTGACCAAAGCCGTCAATCAGCAGAAGAATGACAGTTGGAGGAAAATTGCTTCTTTTTTTCTCCTATACGAGCGTAAATGTTTTCTAATTACGAGCAGCTCGCTGTTACGTTCACCTCGTTTTCTTTTCCAAAATGAGCTGCGTTGGCGTGGGTTCTGTTGTTTTCCCGGGAAGGCGAAGCGGAATACTAACAAGCTGCCATCGATGCCAGTGAGTTCAGGGAATGAGGCTTAGCATAGCATTAGCTTAGCATTCAGATGGGCGGACATGCTGCTAACGGGCGCCCCAATGTCGTGGGGCGGCGCCGGGCGCACGTTGGCTCTAGTTCACGCCCCCTCTCATGGAGTTTTCTTCTGTCGGAAGGGCAGAAACGAGAAACGAGAGGGGCGGTTTTATTCCAGCCGGGCTGCTGTGATGGTGAAATATCGATCAGCCCTGAACGGCTCATCTTCCTCCTTTCACTCTATCTTTCTCTCATCTTCATCGTTTTGGTTCAGTGTGTGTGTGTGTGTGTGTGTGTGTGTGTGTGTGTGTGTGTGTGCTTCATCCTCCTGATAACAGTCTGGGCCAGCTATCGCGGATAGAGAAGATTTCATTTTATTCCGGATCAGCTGAGGCAGGTGAAGTCTGGGAGGAAGATTGATTTATGCATTTTTAACCAGCCGGCAATGAAAAAACATCACATATCAGATTTTGGGAGACACACACACACACACACTCACACACACACACACACACACACACACACACACACACACACACACACACACACACACACCCCTCTTGATGTACCTGGTCATTACCCCTGGGTGAGTTAATGGAGAGTAATAGCTGCCCTGCAGAGGACCTGTCAGTCACGGGAGGGTGACAGACGAAACCTCGTGATGATGATGATGATGATGATGATGATGATGATGATGATGAGTCCGTTTCCCTCACGCTACATGGCAGAGCAAAGGCAATGGGAGGGGGACGAGGGGGGGGGACACAGGGAGGTCAGTAACAGCCAAACGTTCTCCCGCCTCCTCCTCCTCATTACTCACATCTTCCTCATCCGCACTTCCTCCCTCTCTTCCGGTCCTCGGTGGGGAGGGATTAACGCTCATTAACCGGGGACTTGATATAATGAGCCTCATGGTCTCTCACAGGAAGGGCAGCTTAATAGAGAGCGAGCGCCACGTCGTCCGTCCGTGGGGGGGGTTCGTGCTCTGTAAACACGTCTGCAAACGTGCGCCCGACGTCTCCGGGGCCGCTGATGTGCGCGCGGCCAGGAGCGGGACGCTTAAAACTGCGAGAACGTGGCCTCCATCAAAGCGCACGCGTGGAAGCGCGCGTTTATCGTTGGCGCCTGTCAGAGCGGCGGGCGTGACGGCCGTCTCCTCGCCACCTCTCTGTAGGGGGACCCTGACCCCAACCCCCCCCCCCCGCCAGTGCGATATGTGTCTGACTTTGAAAGTATAATGCGCGCGGATGAAGCGGATCGGTGCGTTTGACAGACCGCGCGGCGAGGGAAGCGTGCTCCGTGTCGGCGTGCGCGATGAGCCACTTAAGTGGGCCGGGGTCCACGTGGGTGCACGTGTTCACCGCTGGTACGGATGTAAGCCGCTTTGCATTAAGGGGAACAATAAAGAGCCAGAGGCGAAGCAGCTCTGCTGGGGCTGTTTGGTAACAAGTGGGTGGAGTTTAAATGAAGACGTCATAGGACGTGAAAAAAGACAGAAGAATCACGACTTTAGATTATCTATTACAAATATTAAAAACCTTAAGTGACCCCTCCGCCCCCCCCCCCCCCTCAATTAAATCAACAGCTTTAGCTGCATTAGCAGAATAAATCTATACAATTAGCCGTTATTGTTATCCGAGGCTGAGTGGTCACGCTAATGTTAGCATTCACTGCTGCTGCTAGCTAACTGCCATCACCTACCTGGGCTCTGAATCAGTCACCAGCATCATTTGGCATCAGATCATCTCATGTTTGTAAATGATTCTCTCTCAATAAAGAGAGGAAGATTTAGAATTACTGCAGTGGTTTTCTCCAGAGGCCGGGCCTCATCATCTGAACAAACACACCATAATTAATCGGAGGCGGTAATTGCAGCTGTTTTCCTGTGCAGACCCGGAACCATGCAAACATGCTAGTGTCAATCAATGTTCCTCAATGAAGGGATGCAGGGATACAAGTGTTAGCATTTCAGACTGCGTTCATTTCCATATAACATGCTCTTAGATGAATAATGGAATGTAGCAGATGCCCTGTAGGAAATGAATGTTTAATGTTTACGAGTGTAACGCTCTCACTTATTAATTTCCCTCTTTCCCTGAACACACTTATCGTTCCATCTTTTGAGAACAGGAGAAGAGAGGAGAGGTTTTTCCTCTGTTAATCAGCACCCTTCACAGTAAACTTATATGTACAGTCCGAGCTATCAACATGCTTTAATTAGCGTACGCTAAATCACTGGGATAGATGTTCTCATCTTGGGGGGCCTGGCAGAGTAAACCTCTGGCATGTTTCTCTGTTAGGTTGTTTGTTAGCAGCTCGATGTCCCACGGTGCGACCCAGCAGCCTCAGCTTCGCCACAGATACAGATACTCCACCACAGTTTTCGAGGGACGGGATTCTCCTCACGATCCGGCGCCTCATGATTTCTGCTTCACCCTCTGTTACTCTCTGTTGGATTCATCTCACTGCGCCATAAAGGTCAACGCGACTCGGCGTTCTGAGTCATTAAGTCTCGTGTTTGACCTTAAAATCTTTGTGCTGCCGAGCTGGAATGAAATGCAGTCGCAGAAAACAACCAGAAGACTCGAGAAAGTTTTAAAGAAGGACTGAATAGTTGAACAATCTGTGAGAACAATCTGCATTTTAAAGGAGGCCGCAACTACCTGCATCGGGGGGGGGGGGGGACACAAACCCGATTCATTCGTTGTTAAAAATGACTTTGAGTGCAGTAAATGGCGTTGACCTGATAAACCCCTCCGTCTCTCTCGGCTACGATAAATAGGTTACCTCTCAGGCACTCACACACGGGGGAGCGCTCGCTTCCCCCCCACGAGTGTTTCCTCCCGACTTCACAGGCGGGCCGGCGTTTGTGTGGGAGAAAGGAAAAGATGAGCCGAAGGGGTGACCGGAGGGGGGGAATCGGCTGGAAGTAGGTCAAAATGGCCGTTGCTGCAACACTTTTGGGCTGCAGGGAGAATGGACGGCCTGGGATGGGGGGGGGGGGGGGGGTGTCAGGGACGCACGTTACAAAGCACCTGTGGCCACTTATCAACTAAACGGTGTTAAAGCTGGAGAGGAGAGGTCATTAGTCAGAGGATTCCAGCATTAGTCTGCACAGAGGGATTTAAATTAGCGCGCTAATACGGCCCAAATGAAATCAATTATGCTCGTTTAATGTATAAAAAAGTGGCCTTTTTTGTTTCAGCCAAGACCTCCTAAGTGATAAAAACCTAAGCTGGTGCCGTGTGAGCAGTTCTCCGCCCTTTGTCTCTGCTGAGAAACTGTGCACCAAAGTCCCACAAACTAAATCCACTCTGCTCCTGTGGCTGGAGATAAGCTCTGAGACGGAGCAGAGCCAATATTAGCACTTCAGGACACACGCTCTCCAGAGCTGGGGGTTAAATGACTTCAGTGGACGCGGCGGTCGCTGGGAACGCGGCGATATCGCCACATTACTGCCCGACCATGTGCAGCAGCCTGCAGGAATTCCGAGGGTGCGTCCTCGGGAACGTGGCACTCACAGTTGGGTAAAGGTTTGATGAAATGTAAAGTAAAACGGACCCCAGACGGGACCTTTTGACCCTGGCAGCAGCTGGCGGCCTCACCGCCTCGCCGGCTTCGCCGAGACGGCGGATTCCAAGCGCCGCCGAGACATTCCTGCTGGTTTCCCACAGCTGGAGAGGATGGATGCAGGAATGGCCTGCTGGAGCAACAGAACAAAAGGTTGGGAACAGGCGGGACCTTCATGGTAAAACCAGGAAATTTGCCTTCAACTACGTAAAAAACCCCAAAAGGCTGGAAAACAGGCGCTTCGCCTGGGGGGTTTCTCTGGGTGTTGGCTGAAATAGCTCTGCTCCTTCGCTCCTCGGGGTTCCCGGCAGGCATCCGTGCGCTTTACTCACATCCTGATTAGTGGCGAGTTCTCCGGGGCACGATGGACGAGGCGGGAAAATACGCGGCGTCCACATGAGTCGTTCTAAATTAAAATGATTTCAAATGACGCCCAGAGCGTCCACGTGCCTCCAGACAGCAGGCGCCCATCGACTGGTAATTTTCCCGTTCTCACCGCGGCGCTTTGCCACAGGGAGTGATTGTTTCTTTCTAGATGCAATCAGTGTGCGTGTGCACGTGTGTGCGCACGCGTGTGTGTGTGCGTGGACCTTCACTGATCTGACAGACACCCAGATTACCCAGAGTGGTGTTTGGAAGCACATAAAGGGTTACAGCGCACATCATGTGAGACTCGCTCTCCTCTCCCACACGCGCACATTCCCGCCCACGTCCAGTCAATCCTGCACCTGTTCCTCATCCCAGCTTAGATCTTGCTCCCTCTCCCACTTCTAGAACTCAGTTTGGTGCTCCTTGTCAGACATGTGCACGCGCGCTCCGATGCCGCCTCGTCTGACTGTCCAAAAACGTGCCGTCTCCGCGCGCGGCGTCGCTCTCTGGAGCCGCGTTCCGGCCGCTCCTGCCGCCTGAGACGCTCCGCTTTCCCCCTCAGTCCGTCTGACGCCCGGCAGGGCGAGATGTCGCCTCTGAACGGTGGGAAACAGCGACCTCACGGCGCTGCAAACCCGCATCTGTGCACGCAAACACAAGACCGCCTGCCCGATGGTCCCAACATGAGACATTAGTCGGCTCAGACCTCTTTAGTGTGACAATCTCTGCATTTTTTACATTAATATTAAGGTTTTTATGTTATTATAGGTGTTCCGGGAACTTTTATTCCCAGGAAGTTATTTACCCTGCTAATGTGTGTGGTTTGCATTTCAGTGAAACCTCAAAGTTTAGGTACTTTTTTCTGAGTTAGTTTGAGGCTGGAGGAAAGTTTTTTTCCTGGCAATTTCAGTGGAAACACAACATTCCCAGGTGGGAAAGGAGCTCTATTGATCCTCAAAAGGTGTGAGCATGTGACCTCTCACCCAGTGGCTGCTGGGATGGACTCCAGTAGGTGACAGAAGATGAACGGAGGGAATAAATGAGGATTTTTAACCTTAAAACCTCAGAGATGAAGTCAGGCGGTGTTGAATGCTTGCAGTCTGCATTCCTGCCAGTAGATGTCACCAGATCTAACACCCCCCCATTATTTTAACGATTGTCTAAGGAATCATGGTTGGAAAACACAGGTTCCAATCATGCAAACATGAATCATTTTTCATTATATTTACATTTATTTTTGACTTGTTTTAGTTTGGTTATTCTGAGGCTGTAGATGTATCACCAGTAGATGTATGCCAGTCCTTGGCTCGCCCTCACCTCGCCACAGCTCGCCTCATCGGTGCTGCTGTTTGGCGGCTGCTTCTCCACTGCAAACAGGGCTCTTTCATCTGGACATTAGCGCGATGCTGTGGGGGAGCGCAGTGGTCCAACACACACCCGGTACCGACGGCATATCTGGCAACACACAAACAACTGGTTCGCTGCCGTCTCCCTGACTTCATGCTGCTCTGCGAGATTGTACTTTACTCTTTTATTGCATTTTAAATGAATCTAGGACGGACATACTTTCAGATGTAACATCTACTTGTGCAAAGTGAGCTTAATGGAGCGTGCATTAGTCTGAACCGCCGGTCCAACATTTTCATTTATGTCTTTTTAATCAGAAGCTGATGTAAATGCGACCAGTGTGAGAATAATTATTCCTTTCCACTCCATTTTAAAGCGTCTGAAGGAGCGCTCTGCACCTCTGCATAAACAAATGAAAACTTTAGGTGAACATAACAGAGAGGAGCGTGGGTGGAATGCAGATGGGGGTGAAACGCTGCTGGACTGACTCAGGACGGACCGAAACCACGGATGTGGATTCAGGGTGGCGTCGTCTGAGTGTGTCAGCCTGTTGTGTTTACGTGAATAATAGCCATAAACGGAGTGTTATTGCTCCCAAACAACATCTGTTATGTGAACTTGTATTAGTTTATTATTAAAGCTTGAAACAGAATTTTAGAGGCTAACTATGTTAGCATGGAATTAGCATTTAGCTAGGAGGTAAGAGTGCTGTCACATGGGTCTGTAATGGGGAACGCATGTCCTTAATTTCTTCATCAGATCCGCCTTTGGCCCTTTCATGTGTGTGTGTGTGTGTGTGTGTGTGTGAGAGAGAGAGAGAGAGAGAGAACCCATAAATAAAGTTTTGTTTATCCTTTTTTTTTGCTGTCCCCTGTGGAAGTGGAAGTGTTCAGGTTACAGAAAGGACATGTGATTATCAGACTGGTCTCTCTCTCTCTCTCTCTCTCTCTCTCTCTCTCTCTCTCTCTCTCTCTCTCTCTCTCACACACACACACACACATGCACACACACACACACACAGGCATCATTCAGCCTTTCCACTTCCCCCAGGCAGGGAAAGAAATGTCATTTCTTTTATGAGTGAGTGACAAGGGTGTGAGAGGAGAGGAGAGGAGAGGAGAGGAGAGGAGAGGAGAGGAGAGGAGAGGAGAGGAGAGGAGAGGAGAGGAGAGGAGAGGAGAGGAGAGGAGAGGAGAGGAGAGGAGAGGAGAGGAGAGGAGAGGAGAGGAGAGTGAGATTGTGTCCTTGTGACTGTAAGATAGAGTGAGCACAAAAGGAGGAGTGGAGGGCTGGAGACCACAGGCACTAAGTTGTAGCTAATTAAGGCTCTCAAATAAAAAAAGCGAGGGACAGAAAGAGAGAGAGCAAAAGAGAGAAAGCCTGGACATTGCAGTGAAGGAGACGTTATTAAATCATAGCCATTGGGAAGAGGGAGCACAAGAAACATTAGTGCACACGTTCAAAGCACAGCCGAGGGCCTGTTGGCCAGAGTTAGATTTAAAAAGTAACTAATATGAAAAATTAATTAAGCTCATACATGGTGTGTGTCTGTGTGGGTGTGTTTCTGTGGGGGGGGGGGGGGGGGTCCCCTCTGTGTCTCCTCAGAAAAGAAAGCAGCAAGTGAACCCCCAGCTGACCCAGCAGACAAGAAGAGGTTCCTCAGACGTAATGGACCGGCTTTAATTAAAGATGTGATATCTGTGGCGTTAGCGGGGAGACGCTCTCACAGGTGTCTGCATTTGTGAGATGGAAACCTCCAGACTGACATAAAAATGTGCAAATATATGAGGAATTTGAATTTGAATCTCTTATAGACTTTATAATCCTTAATAATTATGAAATAAGCCCCCTCCTTTTTTCCCTCCATCCGGCCGAAGGATTTTCTGTGCTAACTGTGTAAAGCAGCTCCCGCCGTTAGCTGCAGGCTCCCACGCTCACACGGTGGATTTAAATGGCTTTTACACGTGCGCAAGATTAACGGGAGACCAGCCGTATAATGTAACGTAACTCTGCTGGTAGTTTTACCTCATGGCCGTCGGGCCTGACCCTCGCAGCCATCACGTTGAAGCCAGGCAGGGTGGTTATTCAGAGGACGGCATCATTATCATGGACATCGGTAACGATGAGAAGAAGCTTTTGTTTGGAGGAGGCTGTGGATCAGGGCGTGACTCCTTGTTGTTAACACGAGCTTCTTCCCCGCCCCCTCCCTTAACAGAGAAAAGCAGCGATAAAAGTGTCAGATCAAAGTCAAGACAGGGAGACGAATGTCTTTGATCAGGAGTAGAGAAATATGAATGAACATCCGTGGACATCAAATCCTGCTTCATAAATCATTTAAACAAATCAAAACAAAGGCTCTCATTTGCAATAATGCCAGATTATTATCACTTGGACATCGTAGCTGTCCCATAATTTACATTAAACACATGTGATGTATCACCTAGTGGTTTTCACCCCACCACAATGACAGACAATAATAAATGGGAATTAATCCGGATTCATCAGGATTCATCTACAGTGGTGATTAAAGATCGTTTGGCCGTATTACCGCGCTAATTTTTACCAAATGGTTTGAATTAGTTTGAATATGAAATCAGTCACTAAAGATTTCACAGTTGGAAGCACTTTGGGAAAAACGAAAACAGAAATGTAGGATGGCCTCTGAGGGAATCTGCGGCTCCTCTCGGACACAGACGTGGGATCGGTGAGCGCTCACCGTTAGCGGGACAGAAGAACAAAGCATAGCGTAAAAGCTTTGTGTGGTTTTGGAAAGAGAAAAAAAATTCAAAATGAGCATTTCCCTCCCACTCTCTCGTCTCCCGGTCTCAACATCACAGAAGTCGATGAGCCACAGAGCTGCTCTGGAATGCCGGGATTAAGCCGCGCCACTCGGATCCGTCGCCAGGGCTCCTGAGAGGACAGCCGGGGACGGGGGTGGAAATCCGGAGCGGGGGGAGCAGAGAGAGGCTGAAAGGAGAGCGTGGGCGTTAAAGTCCGCCTTCAGTCATCGGGAATGTCGCCATTCCTGACCAAACATCCACGTGCTGCCGCCCATGCTAAGGACCTGCTGGTCATTTACTCCCGAGGCGTTGTGCACCTTAATGAAATAGATTGGAAGCTTCTCACAGCTGAGTGTTTCTCATTTTCTCACCTTTCATTAAACACATATAGCTTCTACTTTTTTTAGTCTGTGTGAATATTATCTAGCGTAGCTGCAAGGATGATTTATGATACAAAAGCAACGTGCAGATGGAAAATTCCAACTGTGAATTATGTAGACAGTACGCTCGAGGTCCACAGTCACGGACAAATTTGTCTTTAATCTACAGGCTCACTATAAAATGCATACGTGGAGAGATGTGGTTAGCTCAGCTTTGTTCATCACCTTTAGCGTTGTCAATGGGAGTTCCACAGGGATCGATACTGGGTCCCAACCTATTTTCAGTCTTGTTTGCTGACAAGGTGACACTGACCACAACCCTTTGTCATCAGGGGATGTGGGCTGAATCTTCAGCCACAGAATACATCAGTGGTGTTGAGGAGTGGCCAGAGGCAGCGAAAACGCTCCCCACACGTTTCCTCTGCCGTCGTCATTTCAATGCAGAACTTAAACATATCAGAAAAGTGTTTATTTTCTAAGAAGGTCCCGTTCCTCCATTACAGATTAAAGCCTTAAAACTCATTTCTGACACTATTGGTATTATAACCACCAATTATCCATGAAACAGTTGTAATTCTATGCATAGATACAGCATTTTATTCACCTCCTGTCGTCTTCAAAAGGAAAAACTCTTATTGGAATAATAAAAGGAGTGTGATAAAAGAATTACTGGTAAAATTCCTCACCTCCTTCTTCATCACCTCCTGCAAACCAGAAAGAAATCACATTTAAAAAAAATCCTTTTGGGGAACTTCTTCCCCAAGGAGGCTTGGAGACGATAGAGCTCTTTCATTTATCCTCTCATCTCTCCTGTGGCTCTTCTCATTAAGCAATCGCACCACATCGTGGGCGGAACAACGCTAATGGGAGCTGATGATCAATCCTAATTGGTCTCTTCAGAGTGTCCATCCACTTCCTGAACGTGACCGTTGGCACCCTAACGAAGTATTCATCGGCCGTCCGCACACCTGAAAGTCACACCAAACACCGGAATGCTGTGTAAACGACTTAATTGGGAACGGCGTGCTCGCTAGCACACGTGCAGATTGGGAAGTGCTCTAGTTTCATCATGTGGGCTGTTTAATTGGCACAGAAGTCAAATTGTGTGTAGAGGAGTCCTCATCTTTATCTGTGTTAATGACGACAGCAGAAGCGGCGGTGATGAAAGAGATGTGAAAAATGGGAGAAATAGGAATGGCGATATAGCCGTGCCCTCGCTGTCGCCACGGAGACGGGTCGGCTCAACATTGGCACCGACCAACCGCCTGATTGACGTTGCCATAGGCACCAGTGGCGACAGCACTGATATATAAGAGGAGCGTTGGGGGGAAGCGTGTCCAATCACGAGACAACTGACACTGAAGTTAGCGCCTGCTAGTTAGCGCCTGCTAGTTAGCGCCTGCTAGTTAGCGCCTGCTAGTTAGCGCCTGCTAGTTGACGACGCTCGTTCTACAAGTATTTACGCTGTTTCCTATGACTTTAAAGGACTGTTTGAGGGTTCAGATGTTGTTTTAAGGTTGAGGATAGAGTTGGGTTTCGGTTAGTTAGGATGGTTAGAGTAGGGGGGTGGGTAATGCCTTCACAAGTCACCACGAAGATATAAATTCAAGGGTGTGTGTGTGTGGGGGGGGGGGGGGATTCTAGGTACTGACTGTAAGTCTGTAATTCTGTGCACACTTGGATGGTTAGAATAAGGATTTTGGTTTGAAGGGGAAAACTGTTTCCAGATCTGCTTTCATGGAGGGAGAAATCCTCCATCTGACTCACGCCTACACACACACGCACACACACACACACACACGCGCGCGCACGCACACACACACACACACACACACAGTCTTTAGTTCATGTAACGCTCCGTAGCGTTAGCATCAAGCGCACAGACTGCAGGATTTCTCCCACCTGCAGGACGGAGGCAGAAAGCAGAACAGGGACATCTTTCTTTGAAGAGCAGGAGGTGAAGCCGCTCGTGTGGCACCGTTCCTCCCCTCTCCACACTTCCGCTTCCCAACCAGTCTTTCTAATCCTCCTTTTAATTTTCCTCTCTCTGGATGTGGCAGCCGCCCCTGTAACCTCCTCCTCGCTCCTCTTCCAGTTGTCGTCCCTCTCTTCCTTCCTTCACACCATCCCCACCTGCTATCTTCATCGTCTCCTCCATTCCTGCCTCCATCAACATCCTCCACCCACTTTTCTTCTGTCACATAGTAATTATGTTTTCTTAAAAAAAAAGGAAAGAAACTCAGCACCACAGTGGTGTCAACTAAATAAAAAAGACAGAAAGGCTGATGATAATGTTCCGTTCACAGCGTTTTGGGTATTTATAGATACAAAAGTATAGAACAGGGTCTGAATATTACATGAACATTGATGCTACAACCAAGAAGGATTGTGGATGCAGTGATTAAGAAGTTAGTTTTTAGTTGTTTAACCATCACATCAATAGCAGAAACATCCCGTTTGATGGCATAGATCTGCTTTTCCCTGCAAAGATGGTGGGAAGTCGACTTGTGTCTAAATTCCAGCACCAGCCAGCGAAACCCTTTCAGCTATTGATGAGGCTGCACCCTTTGCTTGATCAGCACTCGCCTCGCATACATTGTCCCCACCGCTTAATTGCTATATCGTATTGTCCTGCCTCTAGGAGGGAGTTTATAGATGAGGCAGCTTCAAAAACAGGATATTCACACATGCATATGTGAGCGTAGATGCAAGGTTCTCCCTAACACGCTCATCCACCTGCGCTGTGCACATGCATCACTGTCGGGCCGGTCCTCTCCTCCTGCTCCCGCTCCGTTTATTAATAGTAAATGTGTTGGGTTCTCTGATAGGCCTCTCAGGAGAGCACAAATCAAATAGAAATAGAGTGGATGCAATTCATAGCAGCCTGTATTCCCCCCCCCCCCCCCCCGCCTTTTGTCAGACGGCACAGACGCGTTCCTGCACGCAGCCAGATAAAAGTGTCGGTCGCCTTTATATTTATTTATTTATCTACGCATCGTGCAGGGCATGTAACCCGTTCAAATGTACACGATAACAAGGGACAATGGAAAGTGCTGCTTAAAATTTCAAAAAATGAGTGAAGGTACTGATAATGTGGCAGCGTTTGCTCAACATATAGTCTGAGCCTTATCATTTGCTTGTCATGTGTCAACCTAATATCTCTCTGTCTCTTCAGCCCCCCCCCAACCCTCGCAAAAGTCAACATTTTGTGATTATTTCACTTGAAGGGATGTTTCATTTTGAAGGTGCTGCTGTCACCAGGATAAAAGCTCCCGCACTCAAGATTTACTCTTCCTCCGTTTATTTAAACCGTCCTTAAATGTGGCAAATAAGCGCGTCTGCAAAGATATAACTCTCTACGGTTTATTTAATTACAGCTAATGGAGGCGGAATGCTCTCCTTTACCCAGGAGGACCAGGGAGATCGAGAATGATGAGCCGAGTGCCAGATCAGAAAAGTGAGTTACTAAAATGAAAAATAAGCTGAACGCATCCTCGCCAACCACTCCGCTCACCCCTGAGCTACACACATTAAGCGAGGGCGTGAAATACATAATGGAAAACCCTGTGAGAGATTGATGAGGCAGCATATGTTGACAAATTGCTGTCCTAAATTATGAGTTGTAATTGAAATTCCTGCACGATAGACAACGATAAAATGAGCGATCAAAGTTATGGAGCCGGTGTCGTATGTCACCATTAGCTCTGCCGCCTCGTCCGTCTATATCAAAGTTTTGATGTTAAAGAGGCTCTTTGCTCGACTGCCGGCACAACGTTCTTGAAGGATGTAAAACTTTAGGCTGTTGGCGATGACCTTTCACCCCAGAGGAGGATAGAGGGTAATATTAGATTAAAAGTTGAATGAGTGGATAATTGTTTTTTAAAGAGCTACTTTATGACCAGGTCGTACAGCTGTTGTTAGGTGCCTCAAAAAACCTGGATTCTGACCAAGAAAAGAGTCAAAAAGGGCAGAAAAGGGAGATGAAGGGACACCAAAGCATCCTGAATGCAAAGAAGAAGCAGGCCTCCCTGCTGGAGATGTGTTGCACCTTGTGCTGGAGATGTGTTGCACCTTGTGCTGGAGATGTGTTACACCTTGTGCTGGAGATGTGTTACACCTTGTGCTGGAGATGTGTTGCACCTTGTGCTGGAGATGTGTTGCACCTTCTGCTGGAGATGTGTTGCACCTTGTGTTGGAGATGTGTTGCACCTTATGCTGGAGATGTGTTGCACCTTGTGCTGGAGATGTGTTACACCTTGTGCTGGAGATGTGTTGCACCTTCTGCTGGAGATGTGTTGCACCTTGTGCTGGAGATGTGTTACACCTTGTGCTGGAGATGTGTTGCACCTTCTGCTGGAGATGTGTTGCACCTTGTGTTGGAGATGTGTTGCACCTTGTGCTGGAGATGTGTTGCACCTTGTGCTGGAGATGTGTTACACCTTGTGCTGGAGATGTGTTGCACCTTCTGCTGGAGATGTGTTGCACCTTGTGTTGGAGATGTGTTACACCTTGTGCTGGAGATGTGTTGCACCTTCTGCTGGAGATGTGTTGCACCTTGTGCTGGAGATGTGTTACACCTTGTGCTGGAGATGTGTTGCACCTTGTGCTGGAGATGTGTTACACCTTGTGCTGGAGATGTGTTGCACCTTCTGCTGGAGATGTGTTGCACCTTGTGTTGGAGATGTGTTGCACCTTGTGCTGGAGATGTGTTGCACCTTGTGCTGGAGATGTGTTGCACCTTCTGCTGGAGATGTGTTGCACCTTGTGCTGGAGATGTGTTACACCTTGTGCTGGAGATGTGTTGCACCTTGGCTTCGACCCTGTTTTATCCTTCATCCATCCATCCATGATGAAGCAGAGACGATGGATAATGGACTAATCTCCAGTACAGTGAAGAGTAAAGACTTGTGTTAATGCAGCCTACCAGCAGGGGGCTCCAGTTGCTGACTCCTTACAACTGTAACAGTATTGCAGTAAAAACACATTAAACTCCATCACAGCCTTCTGAAAATACTCACTTTCACTGTTGACATGGTTTCCACATCGTCATGGTAACGTGATCTGACAGGGTTCTTCTAAAGCTGCTGTTTATGAAAACGTCCACATACTCTTATTGTAGTAAAATCACAGTAAATGGATGTAAGGCCGCTTTCCTGACATAAACGTCAGCAGCGTTTGAAAACCTCCTTTAAAATACAAAAGAAAGCACTTGTAAATATAATCTTTGTGCACATTAGAGGCCTGTTTCCCTAAAAAGAAATAAAATGGGAGGAGCACGTTAGCCTGCCCGCCACTATAAAGGACCCTTGAGGATGGGATGGAGCGCGGAGACGTCTGTTGGTGCATTTTGATAATCTTACAATATTACAGCATTATTATTGTCCCTGTAGGCTTTTGGGTGGCAGCGTGTTCATCTGTCATCTCCAGCACCATCAGACGCTACTTCCTGTGTTACCTAAAGATCTTCTGGATATCTCCTCATCAGAAAACAACGATGCAGCAGCCCTTTAATCAGCAGCAGTCCTGAGAACCTGAAGGGAATCGCCACCAACCTTCAAGTCAAAGATTTCCTTCAGCGTATTTCCTGCATATTTAAACCTTTTAGTTGCTTCTAGTAGAACTCATCGGAACCCCTCGCTGCTGCTCCTCTTACAAACGAACGTCTGGGAGGAGGGCTTCACATTATTCCCCAGCATCGCGCCTGCTTTGATCATTGTTTATTTCCCTGTCCTTCCCCAGAACTCGTTATTTTCCGCTGCATCTTTCCACGTTGTCAGTTAGACTCTGTTGTCTGGCACAGTTTTGTTTTGGGTTGTTTTTTTCTTGCTTGTCATCTTGGATCTCACTCATTGTGTTTCCGAGGTGACCCCCCCCATCCATGCAGAGCCTCACCGCGGCCCCACGCTGTGATCTCGCCACCGACAGTATAGCCTAGCTTCGCTCCTTCTTACATTGTCATGCTCTTGGAATAGTTTTTTTGGTGCTGTTGTTGGCTGGTGGAGGGGCCAACATGAGTGCACCAAAGCAGGAAATATGTGAGCCACCCAGACAAATGGAGCTGCCCCCCTCATCCGTGCCTGTTGCGAGCAAAGAATGGCGTGAGCGCACTTCCACATAATTGACGCGAACGGCCGGCGCTCCTTTGAACCATGCCACCAAATATTCGTTGCGTGCGTGGGCGGGCATCATCTGAAGGCACAGGACCCAGGATGTCGACCTTTCTGCAAAACACGGAAAGCCCGAAACCACGGTTCTATTTACATGATGAAATAGGGAGATTAGCTATCTGCCACGCTTCAGCACATGCACACAAACGCCCACAGGAAGAGCCGCGAAATGAAGTGACGATCCCCAGGTGGTGGTGGTGGTGGTGGGAGGGGGGGTGATATACAGATATTTGATATGATGGAAAATGTTCATATTGCAGCCCGATGCGAAGAATCCAATAAGAGGGGTTTTGTTCCGCGTGTTGGTGAAGGCGACAATAATCATTGTAGCCACTCCAACAAAATAGCTGAAATCAGAGCAGATTTGTGGTTTATAAAAGTACACAAAGTTAGCACGGATGAATAAAAACAAGCTGTTTAAAAAGAGCCTTTGGCAGGCGAGGTGTTAATGCAAGCAAAGCTTTGACAGTAAGAAGGAAATGAGCTACAGCATCAGCAGCGTGGTGTCTAATGAAAAGCGCAAAAGGCGCCGACCAAAACTGGCCTTTTCTGATGTGTCACTAATGAAACAGTAACGAAGCCGGCTTGGTGGGGGGGGGGGGGGGTCAGTGATGAACCAGTGTTTAACGCTGGAACATTCAGCTGGACTTTTTGATGAAAATATACAGCTACATTGGTTCCGACCTCTAGAAATAGGCTGAAAATTATAGTGTGCTGACCAGAATTACCAACTAATCAAGCAGAAATGAATAACACTGGCACTCAGAAGGGCTTCAACCATCAACCCGAGGCTGAGATTTTAAAAACAGCAAAAGTGGGATCTTGGAATTCGTAATAATGGAGACTGCCAAAGAACTAGGATTATGTGTGATTAGTTATCAATTCACCCGTCCATCACTAACAACACAAATCACATACACATACAGGAAATGTCCAGCATGAGAAAAGATAATGAAAATGTCTTTCCCGTCTTGACTGCTAAACTATGGGTTAGCATGATAACCCAGTGGTTAGCACAGTTGCCCTTGCTTTGATTTTGCATGCCTGAAGTGGATGGATCGGTGGTGATGGTGGACTTTTTGTAGTTTTCCTGCACCGTTTTTTAAACATGATTTTTCTGACAGATCAAAAAGGCAGCTGAAAACAGAACTCAACTAATGATGATGAAAATAGCAGCAAGGGGTCTGTAGAGCACATCTCGCTAAGTAAATGTTTAGAGGAGCTTAGATTTCCCAAATTGACCATCTGCCTCTTTTCTTTAAAAAAGCTGAAATCTTCTGATTGTTCCAATCGAAAAGCTTTAGTCCGCACCGACTCTGGAGTGGATTTCTGCAGAGACTGGACTTTTAATATATAGGATCAGAATCAGATCATGGTCCTGGATTTAGACTTTTAAAGCCGTTGTCAGTCAGATGAGAAAATATGGAGTTGGACTTTATCATGGCTCATGGCACCAGGTCTGGAGTCCAGCAGACCTCACCATATGGAGCTGATCTTATTTAGAACATGTAATCACTCTATTGATTCTTCTTCTTCTGATCAGTTTAAGAGGTCACCACAGTGTTACTTTCAAAGCATTTAGCACTTTGGCAGTGGAGCCGTCAAACCAATTTCATTATTAAATTAGCATCGGCGTTAAAAGTGAGATATAGATGAGATACACAAAGGTGAAAGAAAGTGTTGTAATTTTTCAAGTTAAAAGAGATGGATGTGCAAAATCATGACACACAGTGTCACATCGCAGTCCTGGCTGCAGGTTTATTCTGAGTAAAGAGTTGGTGTGTTTGCTGTTATCAGAGTATAGACGGCGTACAAGCTACATACCCCCATAAAATCCTGTCAGATATAGTGATTCATCCTGTTGGGACCAACATTGTCTTCACCAAATTTAGGAAAATTAATTAAAAGTTAGCAAAAGCAGAGAGAGTCAACCTTTAGGGAGGGAAAGTCATTTACTCTGATCATTCAGCTGAGTTGACGAGCGTCAGAGGGGTCAAACGACAACCGACGCGAAGAAAAAGTTGAGAAAAAAAACTTGCCGCATCCCAACATGTAGCACCAGCCTCTGTTTACCCAACCACCGACTGACGACAGCTCAGCACACAGACACCTTAACATTCTGCACACACAAGACAGTTTCTCCAGGGATATTCCAAAGAAGCAGAGATCCATACAGAGCTGAACTAGCTGTCAGCGGCGAGCATCAGTAATTAAATTGCATATGCATAAAGTAGCGCGGGCCGCAGCCCGGCTGAACCGAGCGACAGTGAGGCGCGTGGCAGCCGCCGCCTGGCACGGAGAGAAAATCACAGAAAGAAAATCAAAGGAAGAAGCTGACAGAGATGGGAAGGTGGGACGCGGGACGGAGGGAAAAAAGAGAGTTATTGTGTGACAACGGACAGAACGTCGGCCCGATCTCACATTGTTAAAGCAAAAACAAACAGCCGAAAATAAGAGTAGGAAACGTGTTAGACGCAGCCGAGCTTGTACCGTCCCTCACACACTCATCTGTAAACATATTCACGAGGGAGGTGCAGTAAAGAAAACTGTCTAGCAGCCATCTTGTACCTGCATAATAAATGTCCACCAGCCAGCCGTACTGAAATATGAATAGAATACAGAGGACTCATCACGATCCATCAATGGGAACGACAGGCGGGACCACATGGAGAGTGTTATCGGGGGCCAACAGACAGAAGAACAACGGTCAGAATGTTCAGCGTGTTCCTGTTTATGCTAACATACAGCCGTGGCCTCCGAGAGGAAAACACAGCTAAATACAACAGCAGAACCTTGAGAGAAGCTTTCTGAAAGCATCCTAATTGGATTCAACCATAAAGCAGGAAGGCTGCCACTTAGGAGGCGTGTGAAGGAGGACTTGGCCTCTGCAGCATCTGCTGGTTGTGTTCAAGCTGTCAGACTGTAAATCCAAACTAGGTGAGCGGTAGCAGGAATTCTTTAAGGAGCATGTTCTCGTGGGAGGAGGCAGAGCCTCAATCCTCACGGGATTCTTCACACCGTGCCTGGTGCAGGCTGCCGGGGGTTCTCGGAAAGATCCTGTGTGGCAAAGCAGCGCTTGAAGGAGAGAGGGCCTGCATTTTTCTGGGCTGTGCTGGTTAAATGTCACACGGTCGACAGGGTAAGAAAATATGGAGCTGCAGATCTGCGTTGTGGTTCCCACAAGGATCATGTGTGTGTAAGCGTGCAAGGCAACACGCTGCCTCGTCTCCTCATTAAAGTGGATGTATTCCACGTGAGGGACTGACGGTGAGACCTCGGATTCAGACCCCAACATGGATGTAGGTGAGCGTGACAGTCCTCTGCCCCCTGCTGAGGGGTTTTGCTCAAGCGTGTACTCGTTGAGCCTGGAGGTAGCTTGTTAGCATGTGCATTGGAGAATACTGCAGGAAACACGGAGGAGACGCGTCAAAGTGGATCCACCGGAGGGCCATGTTCACCACCTATGCAGACGATGTGGGTTTGTACCCCACAGTGGCATTTTTGTCATCGTTTTTGCCCTAACAACATTGATCTGGAGGAGGACAGGATTTATGCAAATGCTAATGAGACAGTCACAAATGTAGCTCTATTCTAAATCATCAACACTCTATGCAGATGCAACCTCAGCATGAAGCCGTAACCATCAGGGACTCCAGCACCGTGGAGAGGAGAGTAAAACAGTAAAACACGAGGGATGCCCTCAGTGCTGTTGCAAACCTTCCTTTATTTCAAATTTCTGTCGCCACCGAGACCAGATGATGGTTATTCGGTCCGCTTGGACACGATGAGGAGACAGGAAATGTAACCTAATTGTCGTGCAGGAGCACACGGCCAGCAAGGCAGCACTTAAATCAAACTTTGTTTTTCCTCCTCAGCAATCCAAGAGGAAAATGCTGGCTGTTCTCCGCAGTTCCAGCGACTTTGATTGGAAAACAAATTACTTTAGCCATTGAGAAAACTTTGATACAATCATTTTAAAGGAATTTTACGGTACAGCCGCACAAGCCACTTCCTGGGTCTCCTCCTCCTCCTCATCTGTCTGGAGGATTTGAATTCTCCTTTAAACAGTTTTTCGGACACGTTATCAGCGGATGCCGCGCCGGGACCACTGCGGTTCATACAGATAATAACCTGGCAGGTGTTTCCTGTCCCCAACACGTGCACATTGGCCACAGCTCTTCTTGGAAAAATCATGTAGTAATCAAGGTAAATGCAGATCCCTCTGCTCAGGTGTGAGGAGGGCTAATGTTTTCATAGCGCTTTTCACACCAGAGAAGACTCGTGGAAAGGGAAACACTGCTGCCTTTTAAAGCGCGAAAATGGCTTTTATCAAGTCATTTATTGACCTTATTCTCCTTCTCCCTCAATTCAAAATATCTCCTTTACAGGTAGGAGAGAAAAAAGGGAAGGAGAAAGTTTAAAAAATATGGAGAAATTGATGGGTTTGCACACCAGGGTGTAGCTCCGAGAGATCTGAGAGGAAAGAAATGGACGTAGGAAGCTGGCGAGCAGGGAAGAGAAATGCAAAAGGCAGAGCTCTTTTAGATTCAAAGCACATGGTACACCCTGAGATTATTGACTGGAAATGTCAGCAGGGGGAGAGAAAGAATTCACAAGCAAGAAGCAAACAGAAAGGGAAGGGAGAGGTGGAGAGAGAGAGAGAGAGAGAGAGAGAGAGAGAGAGAAAGATACGAAATTGGGTCTGATTAAAAAAGGCTGTGGCAATAAAAAGTGGATAATGTTATTGAAAAGCAATCAGTGGAGATTGGAGGTGGGATCAGAGGAGAACAGGAGCGTACCAAGAGGAAAAATCAGGAGGAAAACGCTTGGTCGGTATCACGCGTCCACGGGGTCAAGGGTTGATGCACGCTCACGGTTTCCTAGTATTGGGGGGTGGGGGGGTGAGTAGCTCGTCTGTGGATGCAAATATGCGCATGTCTTCATGCGGATTATTAAGGCTGTCGGTCATGACCTCTGTCCCTGACCTCTCAGAGGCCATGACCTCTCAGAGGCCATGACCTCCGTCCCTGACCTCTCAGAGGCCATGACCTCCGTCCCTGACCTCTCAGACACCAGCTCTGCTGTTTACTCACAGATGTGAATCCAGCACCTCTGCCTCTGGATCCTTCAGGGAGGCATCGAAGGACAAATCCAACAACCACGGTTCGGGTTTTCCTCGGGATACTCTGGGAGCAACCGTTGCCTCGTCAGTCATGTAAAACCCTTCCAGGGGTAGTTGCTCCGTCTCTGCTCCGCTGATGCGATACGTTTCTAGAGCAGATGCTCTCATTTCATTTCACCTCTTCTGTTGGAGGAGGCAAACACAATTCTTAGACGTTGAAAGTGCTTCACCCATGTTTGTCAAACAAATGTAGACAAGTGTGGTTCCAGGACTCCAGGAAAATGAGAGTAATCTACTTCTGTGGAATAAAAATGGCCGTGTGGTATTCAAAAGAAAATAAGATGACTCCAACAACCTTTCCTGTTTATCTTTTTACAACCATTTCGCTGTGTTTGTGCGTAGGTTCCACACTAGTGTTTAGTAGAGTTGTCATGCTGAGCTCTCGAGGCCGCCCTGGATATCACTCGTGCACCTTCTGACTTATTACTGAACCACTCGCGGACCCTGGAGGAGAGATTGCAACGTAACTATTGCAACTTTACATGACATATTGGTAATTCCCAAACCCTGGTCTGCCTTTAATCTATCTGTGTGTGTGTGTGTGTGTGTGTGTGCATGTATCCTGCAGTCCACAACAAATATGTTCTACCTTGCCCCTGATTTGACCCTGCTACATCATCTCACACACACACACACACACACACACACACGAACACACACACACACCACAGCAAGGCAGCCATTTTTGGAGGCAAATGTTTTCAGGACTGTTTGATAGCAGATTAGGCAGTTACATGATGATGTGGCAAATACACACTTGACAATCCCACGCACACACTGAAAGAAACTCAACACAACCTTTAGAAGGCGGCCCTCAGGTCAGCCCATGAGCCAGTCACAAGCCGGCTGAGTGAATGCAGCAGCCGCCGCAGCAGCAATTAAAAGAGCACAAAGTCGTCTTAAACAAAGGCGGCTCTGTGTTGTGGTTCCAGGCCGTGTGGGTCCACGGGCAGTTAGCCGCCGCGTACCTTGTGAGGGCTCGGATTTTTCAGAAAAGGGCCTTATCAGTGAGTTGGGCAGAGCGGCTGGCGTCAGTCATGACCAATCTTATCATCAACGCCTTCACTCCTCTGCCAAAGCTGCGCGCTGTGCATTTCCCAGCAACAACAGTCTTCAGCACAGCCGCCACAAAAGCGTCTCCCAAAGGGGATGTGATGTCCTTGTGCGGGAGGTGCAGAATCAAGGCGAGTAAATACATGCTGGCTTAAATTAATTTAACTCGGGAGGCGATAACACTTGTGCTTTCCCCGCTGTGGAGGTCCAAGGAGAGATGCGGCTCAGCGGGAAATCAGTTCTGTATTAAAGCAACAGGAAACAAGTTATTATTCCAGTCCGATTCTGTAGTAGCAAAACATTTTTGGTTAAATTTGCTAGATCCTTTTAGCCGAGTCTTGATCTAACTGCCACAGCCACCTTTTCCCACTCTAATCTAATAAATCAGTAAATTATTCTGTAAATCTCCTGTGCTGTGCAGGTTAGGCATTAAGCAGAAGGTGGGAAGGACACAAAGAACACAGGCGCTCGCCGTCAGAATGGCCTGCAGCGACTGATAATAGGCGACCCCCCCCCCCCACACACACCCTAACACACACACACATCCCGACCAGCAAATACAAGCCAACTCAATCCCGATAAGGGAGCCGAGATGAGGGAAACCAGCTTGTGCCTGCATCCATCTGGGTTTCAGACAGTAAAAAGTCCATTTGTTATTGTTTCCGTGATCTTGACTCCAACCTTTAAACCTTTTAACACATTAAAGAAACACCAGGGTGGAAGAAAGTGTTCTTCACAGAGTTCTGCCAAACCCAAGGCCCCTGAGCCAGGCGTGGACAACCAAGCGTGTCCCGCTTTTATGTGTTCTTAGTTTTACTTTTAACGCCGGTGTTTCGTGACGTGAGTCACCGTGCTATCAACGTGACCGTAGCCATCTGGAAGCTTGTGATCTCGCTCATCAGCACGTTGTTCTCGGGTCGGCGCTGCACTCAGTGGGTTTTAGACAATTTAGGACTTGAGATACTTTTTCCTTTTTCCAATGTAGCTCATGTTTTTCTAGTTTGTGATCTTTGTTCAATTCCTAGCTTCCCGGCGGCGAATGTGTAAGCATCCACTTGCATTTTCCCCCCTTACGCTTGTAAATTTCACTCAAGTTGCACCGGCGTAAAGCAAAGATCCACTAACAGACGCTAATGAGCCTGACACACGTCCCTACAATGAAGAACACTCCTCCCGTTCATTTCCATCCAGACAGAGACGCCCTCCTTTTAAAAACCAGGAGCTGACTTTGGTCTTTTGATAGCGATGCTGCTGTTGCAGCCATCAACTGCACAAAGGGGGTGGGGGGATGGGGTGGGGTGACATTTCGCTTGCAAGAAAATGACCTCTGTCTGACCTTTCTGACTTTCCCCCTCAAACACTGACGCACACATGCGCTCACGCACCAGCACACACGGTCTGGAGCTGCTGCTGATGCTGGCACATTTGTGCTTTGGGACAGAGCCGTTTCATTGGCACTGATTATAGCTTTATCCTTCCCTGCAAACCCCCCCCACTCCCCACCGCATACCAATGGACTCCACCGACAGGGACGAGACAGACAGACGGAGAGGAAACGGAACGAAGCGCGGGGATTTGGAACTTGGCAGAATGGCTGCACTGCTGTCAGAAAGGACGAGCAGCATCAAGCACCTTTAAAGAAATAAAGATTAATTACAGCCGAGCAGATCAGGAGCTAATTCAAAGCCTCAAAAATACGTCATTACTCAATATCAGTAGAGGAGCCCTTTGGTAAGAAGTGTAAGAGCTAAAAATAAAGATCAAAGAGGCAAAAGGGGCAAAATTTAGTGCCCAAAATTTCTCTGTTTCTTGCTTTCTTTTTTAGTTTTGGGCAACCAACATTAGAATTTCGAGACTGTCATCCAGCGCCAAAAGGGCCCAAGTGTGAAAGCTGATAGAACGAGGAGGAGATGCGGGAAAACAAACGCATCTGCTGAAGTTAATTGCACTAAATTTGTGCTCTGCTGTGGTAGAAAGACCTTCACTTCAGGTAGAACAGCGCAATTTTTATTAATTAGTACTTTGGCCTCCAAAACGTCCACATATGGTCGGATTCAGCGGCAGTTTGGCTGCAGAAAAGCTCCATTACTGCAGCCATTCTGTGCAGGACGTGAGGCATATTTAGAAAATGAAAGGTTTGCTGACGCCGTGGTAGCTGCTCTGTAAGTGCAGGAGGCCTCGTGCGCGCTTCAACACACTCGCAAGACTTTTTCTGGGTTGAGAAGTGGAAGATGGAGAGGAGCCGAACCTGAAGTTAACATTCACCGCCACGTCGATGGGCCTCAGATGTGTCAGACCTCGGTCTCTGAATGAGCCGCAGTCCGCAGTCTGAGGAGAGCTGATAAGACCTGACGGAAGACCTGCTTCTCTGCAGGAGACGGATGCACACACACACACACACACACACACACACACACACACACACAGGAGGAACGTATAGACAAAAGAATTGGGCTCCATCAGAAGAATAGGCTCTGTTTTATGATGCCGCACAGAATGTTCTGGGTGACCTGAGCTCAACAGATAAAACAGATGGATATCCTCCATTTCTAACTTCAAATCCACTGTCCTGTCTCGCAGAGGGACCATTGTGGCGGAAGGACACACACACACACACACACACACACACACGCAGCAGATGAATGTTACGTATTACAATGGCACGAGCAGGGAGGAATGCTATTGGAACTGGCGCCACAGAACGACGTTTGCCAATTCAATTCTTCGCACTGGCAGAGGAAGGAATTCGTGACGAAACCATTCAAGCCCCCCCCCCCATGATCCTCCCCCTCGCTGAATTAAACCATGTCTTGGGACAACTTTGTGCCATGTGTGATTGTCTGGCTACAAACCAGGGTTTTGAAGCTGGAGAAAAGAACTTTCAATTAAAGTACATGAACTTTTGGAGTAGGTTTTAAGCTAGAAAAGAAAAAACAAAAAAGCCTACATCCCCAAATACCCCAAATAGAGTGTGAGAACTGAGCTGGTGTGTTACCCTGTGATAATAGCGCGGATCAGCGATGGAGAAAGAGACCACAGTTAGAAGCTGGAAGGTCATTCACGTAAAGTGACCATCGTCGGAGTCCCGCCGCAGCCCTCCAGCTGCCCGTCAGCTTTACTGGGGGAGTCTGACAGCGACACCGTGCAGCCGCTCTTCAGCTTCTGGTAACTCAGAAAAGATAAATAGCAGCGTCCCCACAGCCGAGCCGGAGAATATAAACAGGCCGACAGCAAAGTTATTCAGCGTGAAAGTGAACAAACATATGTTGGCTGTCGTTTTGATCCAACCTCAACCAGAAAAAACAATAAAAACGTGCTTGTTTGTCTGTTCTGTAAGTACCGACAATAAATTCTTCAATCAAGATGACACCTTCCGTGCACGCGCGTGCGCCGTAACTGTCTGTGTCTCATCGTTTACAGTCCTGCCTGCTAACGAGGCTCCTGTACGTGCTGTAGCAGAACTATCTGATCTATGGAGTCTTTTCTTTTATTCATTAGCAATCTATTTGTTTCCGTTCTCTACCCATCTGTCCTCAAGCAGCAGGGTTCTGCTCAAGGTTTGTTCCTGTTAACTGGCCCGTTGCCTCATCGCAGGCTCTGTCTCAACCTCATTTAACTTGTGACCTCATGCATTCGTGCCAACATCGGCCTGCAGCAGATTTTGTTTTTTTCCCTTTTTCCCAGGGAATTGCCAGTTATCAGCTCCGAAAACACAGCAAAATGTGGCAGGAGATTTTTGATTGGTTCTGGCTGCAGGAAACCACACACCTGGATCAGAACCCTTCCAAACATCCGAGTTTTAATGAGTCATTCAGTGGCCAAGGCTGGATCTTTGAAAGGGAAGTGATGTGAGGTCATTTAAATATAGTTTGGAGCAGGTTTGAGTTGAGGATTGAAAAACATCACATTTAAACATTGGATTCTTTACAGACTTTTAAAAAGGGCCTTTAATTGAACCTAACAAATGACTTTCAGGTGCTGAAGGTGTGAGCTGCTGCTTGAGTGGGACTATTGCATCGTAAACATTCTAGGAGGCGATTAGAATGGACATTTTTGTGGGTCGCGCAGATCTGATTGAATAATCTGAGCTTAAACGTGAGTCTGAAGGCTGTCTTACAATGTATTGGGTAGCAATGTATATGATTATGGAAACAGAGAACAGAAATATATCCACTTAGTGAGTAATTCCAGTCCTGCCCTCACCCTCTATGATTAAACAGGCTGAATATATGATTAAGTGTGTTTGAGAAACACTGAGAGGCTCACAGGAGTTTGTGCTGTTGCAAGGTAAATGTACTGTAAGTGCAGATACACCAAGAGCCTGTCTGTGTTTCTGTGTGTGTGTTGGGGAGGGTGGGTGGTGGTGGTGGTGGTGGGGGGCGTCTACGTCTGCACAAATGTATCTCACCTACATAAAAACAACACGGTGTCCTCTCTGCCTGCCACCGGTGGAAACAAAAGAACAGGGCCCGTTTTTGTGTCAGCGACTGGAGAGCCGCAGTCTGCAACCATCTGGGAGAGACACTGCGAGGAGCTGCTGCCAGCACATAAAAAATAATAACAAAATAGATAAATAAATAAATAAATACATGTGGAGGCAGACGGAGAAAAACAGTGAGTTCACCGAGAAGGGCTGCGCTGGAAAGCGTGAGGCGGCTCTGGGCTGTGGGCAGCGCAGAGGTGCCTGCAGGCTGTGGCTGACGCGAACGCACTCGTCTGCGTCCGTCAATCACATCGATTCACGCGGCTCAACGACGACATTGTCACAGCAGATTCCTTTGTTTTTGTGGCCACACCTTGGAAACACACCTGCATCCAGCACCCCCTCCACCCCCGTCTTCCCGGAGAGGCGAGAACACGACGCCGACGCGCTGATGGAGTGTGTGAATAATATTAAAGTTACGCGGAGGCTGGAGGCGCAGAAAAGGCAGGAACACATTTGTCACATTCTCCCGCTGCAGCGATAAGGAAGCAGCCCCTCGGATTTTCTGCTCTCTTTTGAGATAGAAGGAAATATTTATTGCCAATAAAAGCCCGAGCTCCCCTCGTATGCTGGATTGGAGATATGCACGCCCTTATCGCGGAGGACTGTTGCCTTGAACCCGAACGCTGTGCCGATCATGTCGAGAATTCCACAGCTCTCTCACAACAAAACACCACGCCACGGTAACAACCGCCCATCGCCCCCCGCCGCCCGGCGCGACCCTGATTGGATCCTCTGATTGACCGACAAGAATCCTCAGCGGTTTCCATTGGTGCTCTGATCATAAAACAGCGGGCTGCAAACCAGTAGAAGCCAGTGTGGGCGGGGTGCGCCAGTCGAGGCGGAGCGGTCCCGGTACTTAAAGGCAACCGCCGCCGAAGCAAGTGAAGTATCAGCGCGCACGACGGCCGGAGTTTGAAGTGCGTGAAGTGCCTGTAGAGGGGAAAGAAAGGGAGGAGAAGACCGGCATACCTTCGCACTCATGGGTCATAAAGATATTTAACACTTTGCTCCGGGAGCGCACAGGTATCCATTATTTCATGCACTTTTACGCGCGAACAGACTTCCCTTTTACGCACAGGCTTTCCAGTCTTTCTTTGATAGCTTCACACACAGGTCTACCTTCCTACTCCATTTCTTTTTTTCCCCCCGCGTGAAGCTGTCGAGTTGTTGTCGGTTAGTCGGAGTGAATGATTAACTAATGATGTGAGGGGAGTAAAGGCCAGATGCTGATTGACTGTTAGTCTGCTGGTCGGTTCAATAACACAGTAACGCTCTTGTTTTCCTGCTGCTTCGCAGTGTTGTGTTTTTTTTTTTTCAACCCACCTTCTCATCTGTTGAGCAAAGAGATTTGAAGCCATGCGTTTGTGTACAACGCGCCTTGTCCTGTGAAAGATCCCGACACCGAGTTGTTGACACGTCTATCTCATACCGCTTATCTCTCACCCCCCTGTCAGACACCGCAGTCCATGCCTCTGCCCTGCCAGATCATTGATGGGAAATCAACTGGACCGGATCACCCACCTCAGCTACAGCGAACTGCCCACGGGGGATCCGTCCGGGCTGGAGAAAGACGAGCTCCGCGTCGGCGTCGCTTACTTCTTCTCTGACGAAGAGGAGGAGGTGGACGACCGGACACCGTCCGACTGCGGCTTCACCAAGGACCTGAGCCCGGCCGAGGAGGGACCCTTCTCGGTCAGCGAGGTGGAGTACTCTGCCTTCTGCTCCCAGGAATGCATCTTCTCCAAACTGCGGGAGAACGAGGACTTGAACGTGTACTCAGCCAAAACTTTGCTGACTATGTGCAAACCGGGGGATCTGCTGGAGCTCGTGGTCGCCGCGCAACCCCCCCACTGGGTCATCTACGAGCACGACGACCAGGTGATTCATCTGCACAAGGGCGAGATCCGAAAGGACAATCTGCTTGAGATCAGCAGCGGTCGTTACGGCAGGATAGTCAACAATCGGTACCGGTACCGGCCGCTCCCCCCTGACCTGGTGATGCAGAACGCGGCGGGGCACCTCGGCCTGAGCAGCGAGGACATATGCTGGACCAACTCGGAAAGTTTCGCAGCCTGGTGCCGCTTCGGGAAACGGGAGTTCAAAGCCGGGGGAGAGGCTCATTCAGCGGAGCAACAGTATTTCCTCAAAGTGCATCTGGATGGTAGCGGGGTGCACACGCTGGTCTTTCGCAGCCTGGAGGACATGATCCGGGAGAGGAGGCGAGTGGACGCCAGTGGAATTCTCAAAGAGCTGTCTTTGGTTAACGGGGGCAAGGAATGATCAGGAATTCCATTTGATATCCGCTCCTCTGTGTGCCCCCCCCCCCTCCTCCCCCCGTTTCTCTCTCTCGCCATACGCGCACAGACGGACGCACAGTTTAGCGCACGCACAACAGCGCACACAAGCACACGGACGCACGGACGCGGAAGGACCTGTTGGCTCCGGACTGTCTGTCTGCTTGTTGCGGCTGAAGCCCGGAGCGCGTCGGGAGCGCAGGCGGCTGTGCGGCGTCTCCATCGAATCACAGAATAAAACGGCCATAGGAGCAGACAACGCCCTTCCAGATTCCACCCGCGCCGTGCGGGACACGCCACTTTTAACCCCGAACCATTGCGCCGAACTGCCAAATCACCTCTGCCAAAACGCACATTGCGCATGCGACTCGGTTTGGTTTTGTTTAATTTGTCGAATCAAATGGAATTGTTCTCCTTCTAGGCTTAGGGCGCCTGCTGCGACAGACCAAAGGGAGGGTGGAAGATAGCTGTGGGTGAATAGAAGATAAAAAAGAAGTCTCCCTTATATTTTTTTACTGTTAGCTTTAAACCGGGACATTACGCGTTTCCAAGCCACTGATCCACGGACCTGACAGTCCCAGATGGCTACCCAGTAGCCTTAAACAAGACATATGGCTTGTCCAAGCTCCTCTTTTTTGCCATAACAACAGTATTGTCCTGTTCACAATACTGCCATCCTGCTCCACAGCACCGGATGTATGTGTAAATCGTGTTCATCTAATTTCAATTTGAGTCCCTTATTTTTGTATTTCAGTTGAGTGGATTTGACGCTGATCTCTCTCTCTCTCTCTCTTTTGTTTAAATAAATGGAGGCTGGAATATGAAAGCCATCTCTAGCAGGTGTTGTTTGGCTGCACGCGCTTTCACACAAACACACAATCTCGCCCTCGCACACATGGAGAGAGGCATGAATTATTGATGTTCCGGCGCCTCCTGACCTGCCTCCAGTCAAATAGGCTTCATATATGTGCGCCGTATTTGGAAGAGGTAAAACGGTCATCGGCTTTAAACCCATAATGGCTTCCGGGGAGAAAAAAAAGCTTCCATACAGGATGGGAGCTACAGCATAGGCCGCGTATGCAGTCAGTACATACAGTGTTTGGCCTCAGGCTGCTGTTTTATCCTGTTGGTGTTTAACCATTCACAGGCTCGCCGATCTCCTGATTGTGCCATTCTCCTCTAGTAATTAAGCCTTAAATCACGTCTGCGCTGTGGATGAGAGTGCTTATCGCATGGACGCACGTTGTGTTTCCGGCTGTATCTCTGGATCTTTCCGCTCCTCCTCTGGTGCTTTGGTATCGGTCACATCCACAGCCCGAACCCTCCACAGAGGAGGAGGATTCCTGTAGAGCAGAGCTGCTGCAGCCATGCTAATGGAGTTTGTGCTTGAATTCAGCCAGCGAGGAAAGGTAGACAAAGAGGCATCGCATGTGCGTGTGTGCGGGTGTGTGGGTGTGTGTGTGCGTGCAGGGAAGAGTGCAGCACTGCCCATATGTGTGTTGGTCTCAGGAGAGGCTGGTTAGTGTGCTGGATGTTGGCTGTGCTGACAGGCTCTGAAGATCCAGATCTTCCCATCTTCCTGTATACGTGTGTGTGTGTGCGCGTGTGTGAGTGTGTGAGTGCGCAGATGTTGCATCCTCATCCCTCAGACGTGCAGCAGATCCCATCAAAACACCGACTAATAAGCTTAAATATCTTGTAAACATGCTTCTGAGGAAATTTTCCGCAGCTCTTGACCCAGATGTTTTATTCCATTGGCGTTGCTGCGAATCCGTCGGAACGCTCCTCTTCTCAGTCCCGTTTCCTCTCCCGTCTTTTTGCGGCAGGTGCTGACTCGCATCTCTCTCTTTCCTCACACCAAAGGCAACAAAAGCATGTCTGATTTTGTGGTTCGAATAGCTGATGTTGGACCACTCACATCCTGCTCAGTTCTGGTTTGTGTGTGTGTGTGTGTGTGTGTGTGTGTGAGAACACATAAGACACCCCCTGTGGGAATCAGGGCACTGGGGCAGTTACCTTGAAAAAGTGTGTGTTTGTGGTCTGTTGCTAATAGGCCTCTGAAAGATTTACGTGTTTGCGGCATGGCTGCTGGAAAAAGGCTTCCTGTGCCTGAGACAGCGCACGTACGTGTGTGTGAAACCCTAACTGGTGGAGTAATGATGTGTGTACTGGCTGAACGCCGTGTGCATTTATATTTATGAAGGTCTGCATGTACATCCATCAGCAACAGTCTGAAAGTAAAAGCTGTTACTAGGGAAACTCCAGCCACTGTCGCAATGAGGTCTTGTGTCTGTACGTGTGTGCTTGTGCATGTACATGTACATGTGCATGTGCATGTGCATGTGCCTGTGTGTGTGTCTGGGGGAGGGTGTCTCTGCATTAATCTCACATGGATGACACCAAAGATGTCTGACATGTTAGCATGTGTGTCATCAGTGCACCCCGGGGTCTGCCTGTAAGGAGGTGAGTGTGTGTGTGTGTGTGTGTGTGTGTATGTGTGTATGTGTGTGTCTGTGTGTGTGTGTGTGTGTGTGTGTGTGTGTAGGGGGAACAGGCACCATATTCTGTGTGTGCTAGACGCCTCTAAGAGGATCTCCCTCTAATCCAGACACTGGCCTGGAATCTCAGAATAGGGAGCCTTGTTTTCCCTCCTCCGCTGTTCTTTGGACGGGCGCTTTATGCTCAACAACACAGGCGACGCCGGCGCTGACGGGAATCAGCACCAGTAAACCGGCTGTGCGCCGCCGCGCCGCCGGTACCGGAGCTTCTCCTCTCCAACGCATGTTGATGCACCGCAGCATTTTGGGATTCCAATGACCCTGCCAGCTAAACCTGCTGGTGGATGCCGTTAACGTGCCGCCGTTGTGCAGGAGTGGTTCAACCAGTAATGCGTAAATGCACGCTTGAAAGCGAACCCACACCTTTGGCCCAGCCAGGATCTAAAGACTTCCTGATGTGTCATCAGTCAAACATTTTGCAGATCATAAAGAGAAGCAAATCCTTAAAAGGAAAGACGAAACCAGGCAGGTATCACTTAGCTGCTGTTGTATGTTTTTGATGGAGATGTACGATAAAAACTCCCTAAACCTTAGAACATACAGCGTTTACCAGGTTTTGAATGTAAACAGACTTTAGCGAAACGGTTACTGGTCACGTTCTCGTTTATGCTAATAAAAGCCTCTTTAAACTAAGAAGCAGCTTGTAAAAAACTGGGCAGCTCCTTAATAGCAGCTGTTTAACGTGCCGCCGGTTATAAACCGTGTTTGCACAACCTGCAGGCGTGGACGGGTCAGACCACACCCAGCTCCAGGCCCAACAGGTGGGCTAACCGACTCATAAATAAAGCCGTCAATTCAAACACAAGTGTGGATTTCCTGTTTATTTAGGCTGAGAACTGCTGTTTAACCACTTCCCCCCCCTGCTTCTCTACATTTGAAGGCTCCATTGCCTCATTTATGTGCAGCTCAATCTTTGCCTTTGTCAAGAGACTGTGGCTATATGCTAATCATATGCTGAAATCCGTATTTGCAATGTTGGAAGTCTTATTTTAGCTGTGACGTTTGAACATTTGTGACTGTAAAGGGTGCACATTTGTACACAATAATGTGCTATTTTGGAGAAAAGGACTTCACAAAAAGGTTCCAGTTTGACGTCAGTGATGATGTGCATCGTCGCTGAGCTACTCTGGATGTTGGCAGCAGTTTGAATAAAGTACTGCAGGTCCGTCCGAGGCTCTGAAGCCATCCTGGCTGGCTGAAGGACAAATATTGCATCCATCCAACTCTCCTCTCTCTATGTGGTCCTTCATCTCCCTCTTCCTCCTCGTCCACCTCGGGACTTAATGAGTGAGAGGAAGAGTTGGGCTGTGGCCCAACGCAATCACGGCTTGATTAATGAGAAGGACCCGACGTGGCCCCATCTTTCCGTCTCTGTGGTTTTAAACCCTTTTTAAAAAGCCAGAGGAAAAGGTTACTGTAAATGTCATAATGAGAGCCCCCCCCCCCCCCCCCCCCCCCCCCCGCTGCCCAGCTCTGACTAACCCACCGCTAAATGTCATTCTCTTAACATTTTGCTCCAGAGCGTTTCCCTGCAAAAAGTTCACATTTTAACATTCCGCAGCGACGCTCTCGCTCCTCTTTTTCCCCACCTGAAAGTTTCGCTCGCATCTTTTGGTTGAATAAGCTAGTTCACCCCCCCCCCCCCCCCCCTCCCCATCCGGTCACATTCAGCTGAGGTTCTTGAAGCCTCACGTGGCAGCGATGGGACGAGCGCCTGCAGCGTCCTCACGCACGAGTCTCCGCTAACGGTGAGAAAACGCCCAGAATCTTTAATGCGGCGTTGAGACTTTCACACTCAACGGAGCCCAAAATGAGGAAGAAAGAAACTTTATTTTGAAAGGGACCCAGTAACAACTGTAACAAACGTCCTGTCGCACCTTTGGAAACAAAACCAAAGCAGAATTTTTTAATTGGAAGAATGTGAAATTGCAGCTCATCATGAGGGTTTCATAGAATAATGAGCTACCTGTCGCTAACGGCAACAGGTGAAGCGTGGAGCACGCATTAACGTCCCAATGACGCGGACGCTCAACCACTGATGTTTGCTCAGTAGAGAGCATCTCTCTCACACACACACACACACACACAGATTCCTGAGTGGTACTTTAATACCATACACCACTCCATAAATGTGTGTCTGTGTTCCCAACATGACACCTTGCAGAGGCCCCTGCCCCGTCACACACCCACGCTAAAACACACAAATGCAGTCTAAAGTGGCCGCTATTTTTGTCTATAATTGCATCCACCTGTCAGCCACCCCCCCCCCACCCCACCATAGCATAAATGCCTGGAAAGAGAACCAACGGTGCTAAAATCACACATAGCAGCGTTTCTCCTGCGCTTTTATGCAGCCGCGCTCATTTCTGACACCTGCGTCCGACTGTGCACGTCAGGCTCTCACACTCGCTGCTCTGTGACCCGCGTAGGGTTTCTAATCTCACCTTCCACCATCACACCAGCAAAATGTTCGCATGCACGTGGTCACGGCTTTTGTTTCTAATAACACGGACTCATCCTTTATTCGTCAGCTTTTTTGGCGGATCTCTAAATGTTTTCTTTTGCTAATTTAATGGTCTGCCTGTGAAGAATAATTGAGAATCACTTCCCGCTGACGGGACGTGCTAAGCCTCGTGTTGAGTGAGCTAATCCCAGCAAGACATTTAAACTCCTGCTTTATTCTAAAATGCTAAACAGAACCAAGATCATTGTGGACCTTTGTGCACTCTTTGTGAGGGTGGAAAAGGCAGCTCATCTGTCATTGTTTATCACACAGGTAGGTGTGTGTGCGTGCCTGCGTGTGTATTCAACATGGGAGCAACATGATTGGCTGCGCCTGCACTCCAGAAACAACCTTCAGGTGAGCTGGAGCAACGCGTTAATTCTGCCCTAACGAGAGCTGGAGGACACAATAAGGACCAATCCTCACATCCAGCTACATGAGCACATCTGTCTGTTGGAACGTGCTGGTGTGCAGCACCACAGCTGCTTTAAAACCACATCCAGTAGATCTCCACATAGATAACTTATACTTATAAGTTATCTATGTGGAGTCTATCTATGCACTTATACTGTGGTTGTGCATGTTGAGCAGCTGGATATATATAACTTATATATATCCAGCATGTTGTGCATGTTGAGCAGCTGGATATATATAACTTATATATATCCAGCTGCTCAACATGCACAACCACAGTTAATGAGAGTGCAGTCCTGCAGCACTCCTGCAATCTGCATTCTCAGCAGTAGATGGAGCCAAATCCTCCACATTTTAGGGATTATTATTGAAAAGTTGATGACCAAATTGACCTTATTAAATATCATTATCAATGTCATTTAGTCTAATCAGTGTTTAGAACGTTGCCGTGACTCCTCCGGTGCAAATCTGGTGGCGACTGCAGGAACATACGTGCAGGATCATGTGAATTGTCTTTCATTCCACCGCCTTCATCTGCATCCAGCTCTCACCAAAGGCTCCAAAGATGTTAGAGTCCATCCCGCCAGTGGCGCCGCTCTGATGAGACATTCCCAGACGCTCCACGAGGGTTCCAGCAGCGCTTTAAAACATCAACATAAAGAGCCGGAAACTAACAATGAAAACTGAAAACCATCAAATGTCGATGCAGCTTCTTAAAAGTTAATGGAACGCCACGGCCACAATTCTGGCCAATTCTCCCGACGCAGACCCGGCTCACATCAGGAGTAAACACATAAAAAGGGAATCAGGATGAATTTGGGGGGAACAAACGCACCCTCTCCTGTCGCGGCACCTTAAAACGTCGATTCAGGTAATGGCGAATTGATTTTCAGTTTCACTGTAAAGGAAGCAATTCAGGGGCCCCGAAACGACTGTACGCAACCGGTGGTGATACAGCCGGTGTGTGTGTGTGTGTGTGTGTGCTCCAAGTGTGTTGTGTGCATGAGCCCAGTCATAAATGAGTGTATATGAAAGGCAGAGGGACGGGAAAAAAGCCTAATCTGCCAGTAATGGAACACGAAACCAAGCAGAAAATTGCAAAAAGAAATGACTCGGAGGGAGGGAGGCAGCTCTGATGAAACAAGGGCCGTCATGTGTGTCCTGATAAAGGCATTCCGAAGGCCCGATGCCCTCTGGAATCACCATATCGAAGCATTTACAGGGAATAAAGCGCCGGCACACGTGGAGAGCGCGTGTTGATTTAGCCCGGCGTGTGTCGGACCGCCGCAGTCCCACCCCACCGCCGTTAAACACCCCGCGCTTCATCCGGAAACTGACAGCAGACAAAGGATTAAAACGTTTTCCCGTCGGCCGCATCGGCGACACGGTGGCGCCAGCGCGGGCTTTGATGGCGTCGCCGTGTCGGGGCAGCGTCATCAGGTCAGAACCGGCGCCAGCCTGCAGCTGGTCAATGAGGTTCAATCAATCCATCGGAAACGGGGGATTTTTCAGAAGAGGTCGGGAGTTAATTTTTTTGTTATCTGAACTGTTTGTCAACAGGCTGACTCATAAATGAGGCACTAGGATGAATAATCAGAAAGAAATATCAGACACATTTTGTTTTTGACGTCACGACCAGTTGAGACCGCGGAATTCTGTCGGCGCCACTGGTGAAACCATCTCTGCAGATATCAGGAATATTCACCAATGAGGAGTTCCCGATTGCGCCCAAAATGACTCCTTTGGTTCCCGTTCACCAAAGCAATCATAAACCAAGAAAAATACAAGTGAAAAGGAGTTTCCATCACAGCAGGAGCTGAGCTGCTGTCAGACGTCAGTCAGGAATCAGACGCTTCACAGATGTGACCTGACAAAATCGGCAACTTCAGCTCCGAGCTGATGAACTCTGGGACGAGCAGGGAGCAGCAGAAACACTTCCTTTCCATTTCTCCATGACTGTGATGATTGATGAGTCACGTCCGGTCAGATTGGTTTCCTGATTGAAACCTTTACTGTCTGGCTCACTTTAAGCTTGAAAGCGAGAGAGCGCCACCTGTAGTTACGTCTGTCCAAAGGTTAAACACGGGGGCTACATTTGTAGGTTGGCTCCATTAGTTTTGGGGTGTGATGCTATTACCTTGCTCTCCATGTGGTCTCCCTGCTCCTTTAACCCCCGCGCCGTCTCCGTCTGTCTGCCCAGTGTCGTGAGGGCTGATGGGGGCAGCTGCGATTGATTCGGGGGGGGGGTTATGATTTGACAAACCTATATTTAACATTGAGGATTGCCCTTGACCACAGCAGTGGGTTTGCTAAATGACCCGGTGCGAGCGTGCACGTGTGCGTGTGCACGACCTACTGCGGCTTAATAAAGGTTAAAAAACAAACAGGGAAAAAAAGAAAAGGATTGTTTGCAACCATCTGGCAGTGGCGGCTTCTTTACAGCAGCGTACAGCTCACACTGTCCCAGTGGGCCCCCGTGTGTGTGCGCGCACACACACGTGCACGTACGTGTGTGTGTGTGGTCGAGCGTGGATAAAAACTTCATTTTGTTGCCAGAGACAGAAAGGGAGAAGGGTGGAGAGAAAACAGAGGTGAGGGAGTAAAATATTGATGAGAAAATGAGAAAGGCACAAAAATAGAGCAGCGCACGTCGACGTGCACGTGACAGTGACAGGGAATCAGCGCGTCGTGCACGCTCGCTGCTCACCTATGAGTCAGCACAAAAATACCGTACAATCCCCAGGAATGCCTTCAATCCTGTTACAGTCGGGCACTTTTCAGACAGCCAGATTCTGAACGTGAACAGGAGGAAACCTGGAGCAGGACCAGGCCCATAATGGGGGGGGGGGCAGGCCCATAATGGGGAGGGGGGGCTCCTCCTGATGGGTGTGGCAAAAACCGTGGATCAACCACACAATCAGGTGGCCTTTAAACACACCTTTAAACGGCATTTAGAGTACAATTTAAGATGAAGTCAAAAAGACAAAAAAGTACCTCTCCATTAGATCCGGCTGTTCAATAATGGATCCGTTTGGTGGAAGAGCGGCCGGGCCGATAAGATTCTCCCTGGAGTCGTCGTCGGGGGGATCGTCGAGAAGCAATTACGAGAAACGGCGAGCATAGAGAGAAAGGCTGCGGAGCAAAGGCACGTTCCCCCTCCTCTTCTCTCTCCCAGCACCGATACGGGAGTCTGACCTTTCCATGTAATACCTGAAACTATTCATTTAACTCTTCTATTGTGCAGGAAAACAAACGTTAGCCCAGATGTGCCACACGGATCACAGGAGCAGCTCAGGAGACGGAAACTCGGCTGACGGTTCAATAATTATGTTCGCAAAATAACAGTCAGCTCGGGGGGGCTGTGGCAATTAGCTGCTATTATTTCATTTACAAAGGAGCGTCTTGTCGCTCCGACCCAGACCTGATGTTCGCTGTTCTGATGAGATAAGATATTCACACACCTACGGTTGGCAGGTAACACGAATTTCAAAATCAAATATTAGACTGCTGTTTATTAAACAGAGCCTTCATCTTCTGTTATATAATTTCACCTGTAACAAAGCCGATTCGGCTTCGTTAGTATATGATTTATTATTGTTGTTATAACGGCCAGTCGGGATCTTTGGGGAAAGCCGTTTAAAATGGCTGAAATATGCGGAACTCGGACACAAACAGGTCTCTGTCCTCCGACCTGATGCCTCCTTCACTAACCACATGGCTAAAAATGGAATTAGGTGCTGGTATAACTGTGTTACAACACTGTTATTACAAAAACAAGTGTCATAACTGACCTGAGGACAATTAGCTGCTACTAAACAGGAAGTTGTCGAAATAGGAAACAAACTGATGGACGCCATTTAGGAGGTTCGAGTCGAGGCTTGTTGAGCGCCGCTGTGATGGGTCCTGGGAGAAGAGCGGTTACCGTAGCAACCCCGTATCCCTTGGTTTCCGCGTCCCCGCGAGCCAACGCTGGGAATGAAGAGAAGGTGAGGGCAGGTGTGATGGAGCACAGGTCAGCGGACTGAGAGTGTGCTTGTATCAATAATGCAACGTGGTGGGAGTCGGGAGGCTGCGAGTCCTCCGATCATCTGCAGCCACGAGGAACAGGAACCTGGAATTTCGCATGTGCCCACTGGAAGCCTGGAGTCCAGCGTGGCTCCTTCCGCCGCCATAAATCAGACCCTTCACAGCCTCTCCACCTGGAAAACAACTGATAGGAAAAGAAAAAAGGGCCCCGTAGAGCAATTCAACAAAAGATCAGGTCTAATGAAACAAGAGGTGGAGAAAAATAGCACAGAGGGGGGGTAAAGAGCAACAAGAGGGCCTTGATATCATGCCAAAGTGCACCGGATGCATGTAGGCTTTTAAGACTCATTTATATTTATCCCCTATTCAGCCATGTTGGTTGTTATTCTGCCATTTCTGCTCAAAATATCAACCATGTGTTGAATCCTTGACAACCACAGTAACCAGGAGCAATAACACAAGCATGTTCCTGTCTGATGCTCCAGAAATCCTCCAGCCTTGACGTCCATTAAAGCTCCAACAGCGCTAACACCCTCCTGTGAACCACCCTCATGCTAGCATGCATTATATTTATTCTTTGCTCTCCTGACACGGCGACTTCACAGGCTTTCTGGGGAGAGAAGCTAAAAGTGTAATTAAATCTAGACAGATGCTATGAGAGCAAACGCCCACTAAATGGTGGCCTTGTCTTCCCCCGCCTGCCGAACCGTCAACCTATCACCTCTATTTGTATATAATAGGATGTTGGAGGCAATGACAACATAATGATAAGTAATCAGGCGCAGGTGGAAGCTCAGAAGTGAGAAATGTCGGTGGCACCAGCAAGGCAGCAGCAATCGATTAAAGCCTGCTCGACGCCGAGGACTCCGGGGAACTTTCTCAACAGGAAATGCAGCAGCAGCAGCTACAGCAGCAGCTACAGCAGTAGCTACAACAGCAGCAGCTACAACAGCAGCAGCAGCTACAGAAGCAGCTACAACAGCAGCAGCAGCTACAGCAGTAGCTACAACAGCAGCAGCTACAGCAGCAGCAGCAGCTACAGCAGCAGCAGCAGCTACAGAAGCAGCTACAACAGCAGCAGCTACAGCAGCAGCAGCTACAGCAGCAGCTACAGCAGTAGCTACAACAGCAGCAGCTACAGAAGCAGCTACAACAGCAGCAGCTACAACAGCAGCAGCAGCTACAGAAGCAGCTACAACAGCAGCAGCTACAGCAGCAGCAGCAGCTACAGCAGCAGCAGCAGCTACAGCAGCTACAGCAGCAGCAGCTACAGCAGCAGCAGCAGCAGCTACAGCAGCTACAGCAGCAGCAGCAGCAGCAGCTACAGCAGCAGCAGCAGCTACAGAAGCAGCTACAACAGCAGCAGCTACAGCAGCAGCAGCAGCTACAGAAGCAGCTACAACAGCAGCAGCTACAGCAGCAGCAGCTACAGCAGCAGCTGCTACAGCAGCAGCTACAGCAGTAGCTACAACAGCAGCAGCTACAGAAGCAGCTACAACAGCAGCAGCTACAACTGCAGCAGCAGCTACAACAGCAGCAGCAGCTACAACAGCAGCAGCTACAGCAGCAGCAGCTACAGCAGCAGCAGCAGCTACAGCAGCTACAACAGCAGCAGCAGCTACAGCAGCAGCAGCTACAGCAGCAGCAGCAGCTACAGCAGCAGCAGCAGCTACAGCAGCTACAGCAGCAGCAGCTACAGCAGCAGCAGCAGCTACAGCAGCTACAGCAGCAGCAGCTACAGCAGCAGCAGCAGCTACAGCAGCAGCAGCTACAGCAGCAGCAGCTACAGCAGCAGCAACCAGGCAACCAAGAGCCACTTGAGGGTTTGGCAGGTCTGTGAGCTGCTATGTTGGGAGAAGCACCATCACAAGAGTCTTATGTGACAGCATGCGCGCGTCTTCTGAAAGAAATCCAAAATAAGGCCCGGATTGTTGCTATGAACGTTTACATCGTCCAAAGAAAACGATTTTCTGCTTCAGCAGCTGGAGGTATGCACCGGATGTAACCGCGGGCAACCAAAATACACAACAAGATGCAATTTGTGTTATTGTAATTACAGACCCCTTTTTTCCTGACGCTGTCACTGTAGCTGCTGCACTTTAATGTGCTGATCAGCATTTTCTCACCCTCTGAAGACGCTTCGAGAGCCGATCAGGAGGATTTTAACTCTGCTTCTAAAGAAACGCTCGTGAGCGGAACGAACGGACCAGTCATGGTCCGACACAAGAGTGAGGCCCCAGGTCAATTATTCACATATGTCAATAATCAGCCGTAAACCTATTTTTAATCGTGTTTGTCCGCGGTATTAATCACGCTCCAGATTCCAGGCACGCTGCCGGATGAGCGGCGGCGAGGGAAAAGGCCTTTGGGAAGAGAAACGCTGCACAGATGATGGAGGATAACGACTAATGCAGAAGAAAAGGGGAAATACTGAGACAGAATTTTAATCTGCATTATTACACTTTTCTAATCAGCCAGTTTACTCTGCGTTGCAGCTGCTCGCTAATGAGTCACATTTTGATTAATATCAAATTCAAAACAAACTCTTGCGTGCTAGACTGTAAAAATATAGGATTTATTTTACTCTTTTTCACACAAAACCTCCCTTTGTGGCAGATTTCCTTGAATGACAATCATACAAAGTCCCCTTGTAGAAGTAAAACCTTTAAAAATTCAGATAAAGACCAAGAGCATAATTCTGTTCTACCTTTCAACAGGAAGAAACCTTGAGTAGAGCCCAGAGTGCTTAAATGGAAAGCAAAAATACTTCAGGGACACTAAAAATGAGGTGAAAGTTTCCAGTGGCACTAGACACACACACACACACACACACACACACACATACCTACTTAGACGACAATTGGGAGCGGATGAACGAACACCCCACCTTTCCGAACCCAACTTTCTGAATGGTTTAGAGAGAAGGTGCGACCATTTTCGGATTCAGAAAAAAATCCTTAATACGAAAATCGTTTGATTTGATTTTTTAAAGCCTTTTTTCCGCAGTCTGATTTTTAACAGCAGTTTGGGGACAATCAGGGACAAACCTTTGGGGACATTGATTATACACATTTCCTAATATAAGTTATCTTTGGGGTCTTATTTCTTTCAAGTCAGTTAATTATGATAGTCAAGTTTGAATTGGACTTTTTGTTTGTTTATGGCAAATGACCACTACAGAGATTCATGTCAACGCAGGGCCAGAGCTTCCTGAAATCAGTTTAATGCTCACTGAAGCAACACAAAAGAGAACGATAGTTGTAATTGTAAAGTGTTCCAAAAAAGAAAAGGGGATCCACATGACCTGCATGTGGATCAGAACACAGGTAATGCCAACATTGGGCTTTTCATAACAAAATCAACACTTGCAAAATGATTTCAAAACAATTACAGACTCTCCAGCTCTGAATTATGTCCTGCTGCTCCTGGAGTCTTCAGGAAAGTTAACATTTATGTAACGTATGTATGGTAGGTATGAATGTATATATTGGTACCTCCCCCAATTCCGAATGAATGACTACAAAACAGCTGAAATCAAATGATTATGAAACACAGCTGACATCACAGAAACATAACACCTCTTAAAACTGTCAAGGTAAGATATAGTCTTAAAATTAAGTATTAAACAGAAAGTTTCTTAACTTACCTCATTGAAAATTAACATGGTGAATGAACAAGGATAGAAACAGGAAAGCTTTTAAATGCTTGTTTGCCTCTTCAGGGCAGTAATTCTGTATCTCACATAGTGTTTTACATCCGTCCAGGTTCGATCTTTCAGAGTCTCCAATTCATTTTGCAGACAGAGCATGCAATCATGCTTGGCAGGTGCTGTGAATGTTGTGATGAAGTTCATCAGGTGTTTCTCCACTGCCTGAGCTTCTTCTGTTGTCCATTTACGCCTGTGTCTCTCTACTCGTACTGTGAAGAAACAAATGAAGATTTATGTAATAGTGTAAAAAAGAAAAGGAAATGAGAAAAGCATCAAATATTCAAGACAGATCTAAGCAGACAGACACATGATCATCTGTCTATGAGAAATGACTGAGGATCTTCTGGTTGTTCACACCCTTGTCTTCCTCTACGGATCGTAATGAAAGGGTACAATACCCAAAGAGCAAAGGATAAAATCATCATTCTCTTTGGACGTTGGAAGTTATAACCTGGTCTAGGTTGAGTAGCAGCAGGTGCTTGCGCCAAAGATGCAGGTGTGTCTGTGACAGGCAGTATGTTCTCCATTTCAGTGTTGGTACACTCTTCTTCAGAGGTGTCACTTGAAGGTGCTTCATTGGAGTGTGTCACTGTCTCTAGGGGAAAAAAACAAGACAATGAGAAAATATTCAAGATAAAATTAATTTACGAATGCATACATTTACAGGCAGAAGTGAGTAGGGCACTTGTTAAAAAAAAAAAGATAAGAAACTAAGTATCCCTAAAACTGTTTCAAAAATGTAAATGTATTTAGACAGCTGCTAATTTTAACCATTTGTTTAGGCTTCCTTTGACATCTTATTGCAACTGGATTAAAAATTAAGAACAAACCTTCGGGGTCAATTTCGATATCCTCCAGTGTCATGCCTTTGTACTTTGACACAGTCCCCCCCTCCATAGCCAGCAGCACTTTGCTCATTCTGGCCAGCTGCAGCGTTCCTTGAGGCAACCGATAATACTGTCTGTGGATGCGAATATCATGGCCTAAAAAGTCAGCCAATTGATCACAATCATTTTCCTCAAGGTTCAGGACCTGTGACATAGTTGCAATATGTTTTCGAAGCTTTGTTGAAGTCAGTGCCTCAGGATGTTGGGCACCACATAGTTGAGTAAATTTTTTAAGGCACTCGCCCCCTCGATAGGCTGACAATACTTCTGGTCTTCCAAACATGAACACATTATCACTGGGTACATGGCACAGCTCTCGCATCTCAACTAGCAACTCCATAGCCATCACCATGGATGGTTTTAGGAGGACAGGAACCATCCTACCCCCTTTCACTCGGATTTCGACTCTTGTGAAGTACTCACACATTTTCTTCTCAAATGGAGTCAAGCAGATAGCCACATCATCATGCAACACTGACTTGTCACGGGACCTAAAGGCAGTCAGCAACATCCTTGACACCTCTCCTGCTCTTCTCCTGTTGAATGTAATGGCTAAAGCAAGCGTTACTTGAGCTAGGGCAGCATAGTTTTTCGGAGTGGGAGCGATTCTCAGCATTCTCTCTGCGAAATTTTGCTGTTTTTCCATATGGAAGTTTAACAACTTCACATCTTCTGCAAAAGGTAGCATCTGTGGCATATTCCATTTTGCCTCTTTTAGGGTCTTTAATGCTGCATTGGAGATGAACTCTTCCCATCTGCTATCATGTATTGATCTGTACCTTTTGGCATATTCTGCCATAACATTATCACCCATCATCATAGCATCACTCTCAACTACACAGGATATTTTTTTTAGACTGTAGCCAAGCTTGAGTGCTAAAGATGGGGTTTGATAAGCATTGGTTTCAGGATTGTATCCTGCCATCTTCTTCACTGCAGCTATTACATGTGGGAAGTTCTTAGGAATGAAAAATTCTTCCAATCTCTTGAGTGGCGTGACCTTTTGAGCCTCGAGGACCAGTCTTCCAACTTCTCGCATCTTTTGCCTTATGTAGTCCTCATTATTCCCTTTATTCTTCAGTTTGTTGAACATATATTGTCCCAGTTGCAGGATGCAGTTGTCTTCATGAACAACATATGACACCTCATCATAGTTCATTCTTGTTAAAATTTTCTGGAAGCCTTCACTAATCTCAACACTAACAGGTGTGGTCAGAGCACACAGAGATCGAACTCTCTTTCGGCCAGCTTCAGGTGCATCCTCTCTTGGCTTCTCGTGACAGCATTTGATATGTTTCCATAATGTCTTTTTTGAGTAAAGACCTTGGCAATGTGCACAGTGAATAAAATCGTTAGCATGTCTGATCTTCTTTGTTCGGTACCGTACAACAAGATGTCCTGTTCCTTTTCTCACTACATCTGTATTGTGAGCAAAGTTTCCTCTGTTGGCAAGAATGGCAAGTCGAACTCTCCTTTCTTTGGAACTCTCTGGATAATAAAGTGCCTTTGCAACCTCCGGTTTATTGGGATGAACAGTTTTGAGATGTTGTGAGATTTTTGATGTTGGCTTGGAGCAATAAAGGCAATAGTTCCTCCTGCCATTCACATGATGATCTTCATCATTTGAGGTACACATTATTTGAATTGAAGGTTCTGCTGTCTCTGGGCTAATTGATGAATTGACTTTCTTATGACGGAGTGATGTGTTCCTCTTTCTCTTTTGGCTGATTGTCCTTTTCCCTGTTGGTCTATACTTCCTTCCTGTGTTGTCTTCTTCAGTGCTACAGTCTTTGTTTCGGCTGAGAGCTGAGCTGCTTTCTTTTTTTGAACTATTATCAACTGGCATTAATTGAAGCAATCGTAAAGTCCGTAGTTTGTTTTCGGAGGACAGAAATGTACTGTCATCAGAGCCAGTTCCAGTAGAGTCACGGATGTAATCAGCATCACTGTAGTCAGTATCACTACTCTCATCCATCGATTCAGCCGAAGTATCTTCTTTGGACTAAAAGAAATAATAAAAATAATCAATTATTTTCCACATTTGATTGTACATGATGCCATACAATAATGCCAATGTAGACAAATCAGCATGATTCAGGCAGTAAAATACTAGAGTTTAAACAATTCAAATCAATTGAGAATTTGTAATGCAGTATTTTTTTTTTACTGCAATTTGAATTGAAACTGCAGAACTGATTAATACATTCAGATTGACTCCTTGATTCCCTTCATTAAATAGGGCCAATAAATAATTTTCCCCTACATAGTGAGAGATGAAGAAAACCACCTGACTTTGTCCAGATTTTAGTTTTGGGTTAAACTCATGAGTTACTGCACGAATCCATGAAATTCACATTTTTGAGAATTTGGCAGTAGATGGTAGAAGCTGAAACCTGGTAATTGAAAAACATACAAACAATGTTATAAGTCATATACCACAATTAAAGTAATTCAAAAGAAAAATGCACATAAAATTAAAATGATCTTAAATGCTCACACTCCTGTATTTGGACCCATCTCCCACGAATACACAAACCTATCCGACAACTAGGGACACTTAAAACACACTTTCTCGTTGAACCAAAGTGGGGACACTTGCGTGTTTAGATGCAGTTGTCAACCCATTGAGGTCTATTATAAGGATGTTGCTATGAGCAAACACACCCACATTATCCGAGACACCCTCAGAGACATGGTAGCACTAACTAGAGATGAGAGAAGCCATCTGGATTTACAGTGTTCTCTCATATGTCCACTGATCAGGTGGTGACCTCAGCATAAAGCATAAACACAAGACTAAATGATCAGATATGATCACTAGTTACCAACTACATGCATTTAGATGCAAAGTTACTTACTGTGTTGCCATTGTAGGGCGAAGGCTCTACACATTCAGAAGGAAGCAGCGACTGATGGCTGCTGTCCACGTCCTCATCCAAGGATGGAGTGGTCACGGGGCAAGAGTGAACCTGCAGTTGTAGAAAGGGATAAATACAATGTTTGTGAAACCAATATTAATGATGGCTGACATGTTCTTCTCAAGTTAAAGCTGCTTAGACACCAACACCTACGGCTATCCTACTAATGGGGACACTTACACACACACACACACTTTCTCGTTGAACCAAAGTGGGGACACTTGCGTGTTTAGATGCAGTTGTCAACCTGTTGAGGTCTATTATAAGGATGTTGCTCTGAGCAAATACACCCATATTATCTGAGACACCCTCAGAGACATGGTAGCACTAACTAGAGATGAGAGAAGCCATCTGGATTTACAGTGTGCTCTCATATGTCCACTGATCAGGTGGTGACCTCAGCATAAAGCATAAACACAAGACTAAATGATCAGATATGATCAATAGTTACCAACTACATGCATTTAGATGCAAAGTTACTTACTGTGTTGCCATTGTAGGGCGAAGGCTCTACACATTCAGAAGGAAGCAGCGACTGATGGCTGCTGTCCACGTCCTCATCCAATGATGGAGTGGTCACAGGGCAAGAGTGAACCTGCAGTTGTAGAAAGGGATAAATACAATGTTTGTGAAACCAATATTAATGATGGCTGACATGTTCTTCTCAAGATAAAGCTGCTTAGACACCAACACCTACGGCTATCCTACTAATGGGGACACTTACACACACACACTTTCTAGTTGAGCCAAAGTGGGGACACTCCTGTATTTGGACCCATCCCCCACCAATACACCAACGTATCCGACAACTAGGGACACTTAAAACACACTTTCTAGCTGAGCCAAAGTGGGGACACTCCTGTATTTGGACCCATCTCCCACGAATACACAAACCTATCCGACAACTAGGGACAATTAAAACACACTTTCTCGTTGAGCCAAAGTGGGGACACTTGCGTGTTTAGATGCAGTTGTCAACCTGTTGAGGTCTATTATAAGGATGTTGCTATGAGCAAACACACCCACATTATCCGAGACACCCTCAGAGACATGGTAGCACTAACTAGAGATGAGAGAAGCCATCTGGATTTACAGTGTTCTCTCATATGTCCACTGATCAGGTGGTGACCTCAGCATAAAGCATAAACACAAGACTAAATGATCAGATATGATCAATAGTTACCAACTACATGCATTTAGATGCAAAGTTACTTACTGTGTTGCCATTGTAGGGCGAAGGCTCTACACATTCAGAAGGAAGCAGCGACTGATGGCTGCTGTCCACGTCCTCATCCAATGATGGAGTGGTCACAGGGCAAGAGTGAACCTGCAGTTGTAGAAAGGGATAAATACAATGTTTGTGAAACCAATATTAATGATGGCTGACATGTTCTTCTCAAGTTAAAGCTGCTTAGACACCAACACCTACGGCTATCCTACTAATGGGGACACTTACACACACACACTTTCTAGTTGAGCCAAAGTGGGGACACTCCTGTATTTGGACCCATCCCCCACCAATACACCAACGTATCCGACAACTAGGGACACTTAAAACACACTTTCTAGCTGAGCCAAAGTGGGGACACTCCTGTATTTGGACCCATCTCCCACGAATACACAAACCTATCCGACAACTAGGGACAATTAAAACACACTTTCTCGTTGAACCAAAGTGGGGACACTTGCGTGTTTAGATGCAGTTGTCAACCTGTTGAGGTCTATTATAAGGATGTTGCTATGAGCAAACACACCCACATTATCCGAGACACCCTCAGAGACATGGTAACACTAACTAGAGATGAGAGAAGCCATCTGGATTTACAGTGTTCTCTCATATGTCCACTGATCAGGTGGTGACCTCAGCATAAAGCATAAACACAAGACTAAATGATCAGATATGATCAATAGTTACCAACTACATGCATTTAGATGCAAAGTTACTTACTGTGTTGCCATTGTAGGGCGAAGGCTCTACACATTCAGAAGGAAGCAGCGACTGATGGCTGCTGTCCACGTCCTCATCCAATGATGGAGTGGTCACAGGGCAAGAGTGAACCTGCAGTTGTAGAAAGGGATAAATACAATGTTTGTGAAACCAATATTAATGATGGCTGACATGTTCTTCTCAAGATAAAGCTGCTTAGACACCAACACCTACGGCTATCCTACTAATGGGGACACTTACACACACACACACACTTTCTCGTTGAACCAAAGTGGGGACACTTGCGTGTTTAGATGCAGTTGTCAACCTGTTGAGGTCTATTATAAGGATGTTGCTCTGAGCAAATACACCCATATTATCTGAGACACCCTCAGAGACATGGTAGCACTAACTAGAGATGAGAGAAGCCATCTGGATTTACAGTGTGCTCTCATATGTCCACTGATCAGGTGGTGACCTCAGCATAAAGCATAAACACAAGACTAAATGATCAGATATGATCAATAGTTACCAACTACATGCATTTAGATGCAAAGTTACTTACTGTGTTGCCATTGTAGGGCGAAGGCTCTACACATACAGAAGGAAGCAGCGACTGATGGCTGCTGTCCACGTCCTCATCCAATGATGGAGTGGTCACAGGGCAAGAGTGAACCTGCAGTTCCACACAGAAATAGACCTGAAAAATACAGCTGCCACAAATCCTTTGCCATTTTAATCAGTTTTGTATGGTAGAATTTTGAATATCTAGGAATAGGTGTAAAGATGAACTCATACTTCAAAGGTCTACATATTAGAAGAATGGTGCATTATAATGTGCACATCACTTGTCTATGGAACATTAATTGCAACTTTCTGCATTTTTTCACTATTATAAACTAGACAATGGGTTAAAGGTTATCATACCTGTTTGCGCCATGGCCATTCTGAATCTCCATCACCTTTGGAAGAGCTGACAAATACCTCCCTAAGACCTGCCTTGTCAGTTTTACATTGTATATGCTTTTCTGCATCATGTTGTGGATTCAGCCGCGGCTTCCTCCTGGAAGGATTCTTTAAATTGGAGCCACCATCAGCCATTGTTAAATCTGTTCACAAAATAAGTTTTTTTGCACAACCTTAGCTCACCAAAGTGGTATTCCAAAAACTGTTCACAAAATTCTATTTACTTTATGTATGACCAAATGCAAACTCAGACTAAGAAATGGATTTAGATATGGATGTAATATCCAAAGTTATATAAACGGGGTACAGTTGTCAAAGTTCATACTGTAACAAATTAAATTAACTTAAAATACATAAATAAAATGCATAATAAATGTATGAAATGCCTCTACTGTGCTCATTAGACATAATCCAAGTGTGATAAAGCATCTAATTTATTTAACTATTTTGTGTTTTGCATGCTCAACGCATATCTCTGACCACGTAATTAAAAGGGCCTTTAAAGGGCCTTGCTTCGCTCACTTCCGGTTGAGTACGCGACACATTAAGATTCAGATTTGCATAACAACTTTAACAAAACGATAGCAATTAGTTGTCTAACCTGGTCGATTTTATGTGACGATCTTCGCCAAACGTGCGGATGGTCTATAATCAATTTAACAAACATAACCAAGTGCTGACGTAGGGAAAATGGCACGGCCTAACCGCGGGTATGAAGTGGGTACCTGGACTGACCAGGCTGCACGCGAATCGAGCTCAACCGATAACGAACTAGCTCAAGATGTTGGTGTAAACGCTGATTTTCTGTGTGCTCACATTATCCACAAACCCCGAAAGTATGTGGTTTTTAAGTGTTTAGTTTGCATGAAAGGGTCTTTAATTACCTGTCTTTGTCGCGCTGACTCCTCCCAACTGCTCCAGCGGTGCCTCCACTTTCGCGGGACTTGATCAAACCAACTTACGGCGGGGGTGGGGGTGGGGGGTTGATTAAGGCTTGGCACAGAAAGTGGAATGTGCCAACTTGCGATATCAGGTACTGTATTGCAATACTGTGTGTGTGTGTGTGTGTGATATATATATATATACTGTGTGTGTGATATATATATATATATATATATATATATATACTGTGTGTGTGTGATATATATATACATATATATATATATACATACATACATATATATATACATACATATATATATACATACATACATATATACACATATATATATATATATATACACACATATATATATACATACATATACATACATATATATATATATATATATATATATATATATGTGTGTGTGTGTATGTGTGTACATAAGAGTTTTTTTTCTTTCTTTTAGTACTGTACACCATGGGCTACTTCTGTAACATGTGAATTTCCCCGATGTGGGATCAATAAAGTTTTTATCTTATCATCTATCAAATCTAAACGGGGGAAAATGATCTTGAATATCTTTCCTGATAAAAAGTAGGTGATGTATTAGTTACAAAATGATGCCACATAATTTGATAGAAATTAAAATGACCAACCTATAGAGGGGGGAAATCAAAGACACCCCAAAAATGAAAGTGAAAAAATGATGCAGCAGACTGGTCCATTTTGCCAAAATGTCATTGTAGCAACTCAAAATGATTCTCAGTAGTTTGTGTGGCCCCCACGTGCTTGTACGCATGACTGACAACATCGGAGCATGCTCCTAATGAGACGACGAATGGTGTCCTGGGCGATCTCCTCCCAGATCTGGACCAGGGCATCACTGAGCTCCTGGACAGTCTGAGGATAAACCTGGCAGCGCCAGATGGACCTAAACATAATGTCCCAGAGGTGTTCTATTGGGTTTAGGTCAGGTGAACGTGGGGGCCAGTCAATCGTATCAATTCCTTCATCCTCCAGGAACTGCCTGCAGACTCTAGCCACATGAGGTCGGGCATTGTTGTGGACCAGGAGGAACCCAGGTCCCACTGCAGCAGCGTAGGTTCTGACAATGGGTCCACGGATTTCATCCCGATACCTAATAGCAGTAGGGGTGCATCCTTCCAGGGATATGCCTCCCCAGGCCATCACTGACCCACCACCAAACCGGTCATGCTGAATGATGTTGCAGGCAGCATAATGGTCTCCATGGCATCTCCAGACCCTTTCACGTCTGTCTCATGTGCTCAGGTTCAACCTGCTCTCATCGGTGAAGAGCACAGGGCACCAGTGGCGTAGTTGCCAATTCTGGTGGTCTATGGCAAATGCCAAGCTCTACGGTGCCGGGCAGTGAGCACAGGACCCACTACAAGACGTCGGGCCCTCAGGCCACCCTCATGGAGCCTGTTTCTGATTGTTTGGTCAGAAACATTCACACCAGTGGCCTGCTGGAGGTCATTTTGTAGGGCTCTGGCAGCGCTCATCCTGTTCCTCCTTGCACAAAGGAGCAGATACCGATTTAAGGACCTTCTACGGCCCTGTCCAGCTCTCCTGGAGTAACTACCTGTCTCCTAGAAACTCCTCCATGCTCTTGAGACTGTGCTGGGAGATACAGCAAACCTTCTTGCAATGGCACGTATTGATGTGCCATCCTGGAGGAGTTGGACTACTTGTGCAACCTCTGTAGCGTCCAGGTACCGCACCATGCTATCAACACAGATGTTGATCCAAGCCAAATGAATAACTACAGCAGTAGAAAGTCAGTCACTAAAAAATCAGCCAAAAGAGATGAGGAGGGAAAAAAAGTATCAGTGGCCTCAACCTGGAAAGCCATTCATGTTTTGGGGTCCTTCTCATTGTTGCCCCTCTAATGCACATGTTGTTGATTTCATTAACAACAAAGCAGCAGAAAAGGATTAACAACCCCCTCTGCTACTTAACTGACCAGATCAATATCCCAGAAGTTTGACTGATAAGTTGCGATACTCTGATTAAAAAGTGTTCCTCTAATTTTTTGAGCAGTGTATGTAATTATTATTATTTGGCTCAGCCAAAATGTGATCATGAAGTTTTGATCAAATGGAAAATTAATTATTTATTTTTTTTAATGTATTTTGCAAATCCCTTTCAACCGGGGAAGCTAAAAAATGCAGTTTGTCAATCACTGTTTGGGCACCAGCAGGCCTTTTTAAGGGCAAAGGTCAGTCAAAAGATGGTTGTAAGGCCTTCATTGAACCCAGATAATCTTACCTTTATCCATTTTTTTCCCAAATGCAAGTGGGCTGAAATGTATATATGTTTTTTCCAAATAGACATATATTTTTGATAGATATATTTATCAGCAGGAGGTGCTGAGCCCATGTTGAGAGCACCGGGCCCACTCAACCTCCTGAGGGTGCAACGTCGGCCAAAAGATTCAAAATTCCCTTTTTTCACTTTGCAAAGCTTCTGAAGTGCAAATCTTCCCAATCTATAGGATTAGGTTTTATAAGTTTAAAGAGCAGAGGAGATACACTTTTATCCGAAAGTTCATAGTGAAATTGGGGACATGTGCATGGTGTAGTTCGATACACTTCCAGTAGGGGGTTACACACAGATTTGTTGGGGGTGGTGGTGGGGGGGTACACACACTTACACTCAAAAAACGGAAATGTGTAATTTTTTGGGACTTCGCCCAAAATTCGACAGAAATGCTTGTTGGAGCTTGTAGAATACAAAAAGAATGAAAACTAAATCGGGACAGTGATTTTTGTCCCCAATTGCAAAGGTGACCAGAATCAACTGGTGTGTATTCTGAAAAATGTCCCAAATTTTGACATAAGTAAACGCACACACACACACACACACACACACACACGTATGAAAGTCCTTCCTGTTTAACATACTTGATTTTTGCATATTTAGCTTCAACGGTTTTTAAAATGGCTTGTTGTTACTATAGCGACACAATGACGGCTGTCAATCAAACAGCTAAAGAGGATTAATGGAGTTGCTGCAGAATGAAGTCAGAAAATCTGATCGGATGGTGTTATTGATTATTGGAGCGTTAAAAGGGGCTCCGGCAGTGAAAAATGTATTCTGTCAGGAGAGCGAATTAACCAGTGCAGGCGCTGGACGCCACTTCATTAATCACTGGAGGGCTGAATTAATCTGGCCCAGCTCAATGAGACCTGAAACTTTATCGACACCTCAGTTGCCTTTGGAAAAAAAAAGCCGCGGTCGATCTGGTTTCACAGCAGCGTTGAATCGGATTGGCGAGAGCAAAGCTTCCCGTGGCGCTCCAGTCGGGGGTCCTAACTCGGCGACGCCGCTGCTGATTGTTGCGGAATGCTGCAGCGTCCACGGCCCTCACGGAAGCATCTTCGCCACAACGGAAGAACTCCTGATCTCATCAGGGTTTCAGATCTTCCAAGAGTGCAGGGAACCGTTCCCATCTGCTGGCTGAGGAGCACGAAGGACGTCCGGCAGGGGCTGAGCAGCAGGGAGGGGGGCGACTGTAG